>NC_091065.1:52067479-52370509 GCF_000393655.2 Nicotiana sylvestris
ATTATCAGGGGTCTGCAATGTGTTTTAAATGCGGTAAAAATCATCTATGGGTTGATTGTCAAGTAGGTATGTATTCTTCTTATGGCTCGTATGTTGAACAATCTCATTCTGTTTCTAGTCTATGCAGGTATGAGGATTCATATGGTCACAATATTGACTCTGATTGGGATGAATACCTTTTATTATAACTGGAATGAAAGCAAAGTGATACAACCACCTCAAGGGGAGAATGATAGTTTGGAAGAGCTTGTGTATAAGTTCATAAATAAGCTAGTAGAGAGATTTACATAAGATGATGAAGCCATTAACAACCTAAAAATACAAGTAAGTCAAATAATAAGTACACTTTCAGAAAGCTCATTGCATTATGATGGTGAATATATGGAGGAGATACCTTGTGAGAATGAGCCTACCCAAGAGGATGAGCATCCACAGAGAGAGTGTTTCATTGTTCAAGAGGACTCTGATTCAACTGAGATGATTGAAAATAAGGTTGTGGTTAAGTCTGAAGCAATGGAAGAAGAGTTCAAACCCATTCACCTTTCCACATCTGCAACATGTAGTAGAACAGAATGAGAAACAAACGGTCTTGGACATACCAGAGAAATATTCACTTGACCTTTCATCTTTGTTTTTTTATTCTAACCTTGATCATGTGGATTTTATTTTTGGGAATTTACAAGAATATGTATGGATTGGTCCTGCGAAAGAATGCAGGAACAAGTTGAGGATCATCATGAACGAGCAATTCACCGCTCAAGATGAGGACAAGAAAGAAAAAAAAAGGCGGATCTTGTAGGTATTCTCAAAAGACTTGAGTTTAATGAGCTCCATAAATAATCCCAAGGACCGAAAACGAGGAATGAATTCAGAATTAGGGGTGGAGTTCATAAGTTCTCGAAAAAGAAGAAAATTCAGGGAAGTTCTCTTTACCTTATGCTTTTTAATCGTGTGTCATGAAAACATGCAATAATTTAAAGTGTGGGGTGGGGGATATTTGTATGTTAGTTTTTGTTTTTGTTTGTTAGTTTTAGTAGTTAGATAGAAAAAAATTTGATTTTTTTTAAAATTTTCGATTTTTCCTAACAATGGATACCATTCGACAGGTTTTTTGAGGGATTGAAGTTGAAAGAAAAAAGACAAAAAGATTTTCTTTTGTTAGGTAGTGTATCAATTCCCCCTTGGTTTTTCTTTGTGTTGCGGTTCTTTTCCAAGGGTTTTGTTTGAACCGGATGTAGTTAGTTTTTATTTTTGTTAGGAGTAGAAAACCTTGTGCTATGATTTGGAATTGGAAGCAATATCTCTTGACTTCTTTATGCCTTGAGAATAGTGAGTGCTTTAGTTGTGACGCTTAGGCTCAATTTTTGACTCTTGTATAAGTACCTTAAATTGTATGATCTTAACTTTGCTTAACTACTTTGACTAGAGTGTCTTGATAGTCCAATCGTGAGTGAGTTATGTGCCAGGTGTGTGTGAGGTTTAGTGTTATTCTGTGAGTTGAATTTGATGTCTAGAACTTGCCCCGTGTGTTTGCAAAGAGAAATAGTAGTTTTGTTCAGTCGTGGAAGTGATATAGGCATTTCTTCGTTGAGCTGGTATATGTTTTACCCACCTAATTGTTATGTATTGTAGTTAACCCATTTGAGTCTGTAATCATGTTTCTTTGGCGACTACATTACAAGTCTTACCCATTTGTTTGAATTGACTATCTATTTGAACTTTTTACCTCTCGTGAGCACTTGAATTTTTATGAACTTTAAAGTTGAAGTGTGAGATGGTTGGTTTGGCTTTTGAGTGGAACTATTGAAATAAGTAGATAGGTGCAATGTTTCAAAAAAGTAAGAGTCACTTGAATTGAAAAAAAAAAGGAAAAAAATTTTGTATTGTGTGCAAATATTCTTTGTTATGTGGTGACTCTTGATGTATTTGTGATTAAAGAAATATGGAGTTGATGTATATTGATCTGAAGGTGGAGTTATGGTTTGACAGAAGTGTGGGTTTTGAATGAGTACTTATGTATTAAAGTGCTTAGGGAAGTGTACTCACTCTTATATCTAAATGTATCCTACCTATTGTGTAGCCTACATTACAACCTATTAAAGTCCTAATTGATCTTTGACTGAATGACCTCGAATTAGTAGAGTGGTACACTACACGCAAGCATATGCTTCATCTTTTGTGGTATATGAATGTTGTTTCTGAGAGTGAGAAAATTCTTTCTATCTTGAGTTCCTAATTTTTCTTAACTTTTATTATGCGTGTAACTAATCTCTATTGTTGTGTGAGGGAACTTGATTCATTAAGTAAAGGTAATATCGTTGATCTCTATGTTAGAGTAAGTGAGTGAGTTGTGATTAATGCATGGTACTTTCGAGTCAAATCTTGAGTTGAGGATGTTACATTAGAATGCTTAGTCTATTTTAAATATTCTTGGTGTGATGAGTTAAGAGAGTTGTTTAATAAGGTCGTGTCTATATAAAGTGTAGTTTGATTACTCGAAGACGAGCAATAGTTTAAGTGTGGGGTGTTGATTGTAGACTATAATTACATATTTTAGTCGCTTATTGCACTCTAATTTACTGCATTTCAATTGTGTTTGAGCTTTAATTGTTAGTGTTTTGTACTTATTGTGTCTTTTATGCCTTGTAGGAGTGATTTCGAGTAATGTAGATGTTACAGAGCTAATTC
This sequence comes from Nicotiana sylvestris, assembly GCF_000393655.2. NCBI lineage: Eukaryota > Viridiplantae > Streptophyta > Magnoliopsida > Solanales > Solanaceae > Nicotiana > Nicotiana sylvestris. The sequence goes on from NC_091065.1 coordinate 52,070,168, forward strand.
GAGTTATCTAGAGCTTTGAAGTTTGAGTAAAATCCTAATGAATTAAGCCGGGATCATGTTTGGGAGTTAAGAACCACATCTGGAAATCAAAAAGCGAGCATAAGCAAACTTTAAGAAATTAGCACTAATGCGACGCATAGTGCGATGCGTAGTGCGAGGAAGCCGTGTATTTTTGGCTACCTGAGAGAAGTTGAGCTCTCTGGATTTCCCCACTAATGCCCTGCATGGCGCATTGCCCCATGCGGTGTGCCTATGCAATTTTTCAGAGCCAATGTTCTATTTCGGCTAGGAGAAGGTGGATTCGTCTGGGCCCAACCCTACTTGGTATAAATACATGAAAAACGTTATTTTCTGGACTTTAGATAGATTTTAGACCTAAGGAGGCTAAAGATGAGTTGGAAGAACATGAGCACAAAGATTTCATCATTCTTTTCTCACTCAAGACCTGAGTTTGGATTGAATTTATATTTTCCATTACATTAGCTATATTTGTGATGAATTTCTCTATATATATGGAGTACTTTTCTTTAGGGTTTGATGTATTTGGTGTATTGATATTGATTTGTGGATTCTAACTCTAATTTTTTCTATTAAAGCATTTTGGAAGATTTAATTATTGCATCTATATTCACTTGTTCATGTAATCGAGAGAGGAATAACTTGTGATATCTTTGCATTATATTATTGTTTAAGTTCATTAATATTTCTTATTAATCGAAAGAGGCTAGTTGAATCATTGATTAAACTTAGTTAGGAGGATAATCGAGAGAGGTTCTCCTATAGACCAATCCACTATACATCTTGCATATCTTCACAGAGCTTAAATTGGTTCATCTCGTGATGTTGAGACTTAATCGAGAGAGGAGTTTCTACTAAACAATTGAACTACTAATCAAGTGAATTTGATAGACTCACTTGAATATTAGGAGTGAATTAACTAGAGTTAACTCCCAGACAATTATCGTGCACCTATCCTATCAACCCCTATCTTCTCCCATTGATATCTTTCTTTGCTTAGTCCTTGCTTCGATTGTCATTAGTCAATACTTTAGATTCTTAGATAAGTTTAGCATTAGTCACATAAATCTAAGTTCTTAATTATCTTGGATACCAATCAAGCTAGAAACTAAGATAATACTGTTTAACTTTAATCCCTGTGGATAAGATATTATACTACACAATATTTAATTAGTAAGCATAATTTTAAGTGGTGTTTTGCGCTCGTGATGGGGCTTAGAAAGCTAGAGGTCGCCCTAGAGGGGGAGGCCGATCAAGTGGCAGTCAGGCTCGATTCTTTGCTATTCTTGCTAGGCTAAAAGCCATTGCATCAAACACAGTGATAACAGGTATTGTTTCAGTATGCCACATGGATACTTCTATATTATTTGACCCTTGTTCAACTTATTCATATGTATCATATTTTTCTTGCTATTTGGATATGCCCTGCGAGTCCTTAATTTCACCTGTTCATGTATTTACGCAGGTGGGAGATAATATTATTGTGGACCACGTGTATATGTCTTGTATGGTGAATATTGGGGGATTGGAGGCTAGACTTGATCTCTTATTGCTTAGTATGGTTGAATTCTTGATTTTGGGAATGGATTGTTTGTCCCTATATCATGCTATTCCTTATTATCACGCTAAGATCGTGACGTTGGCGATGCCAAGGTTGCAGAGGATCTAGTGGAGATGTTCTTTAGATTATGTTCCCAGTAGGGTGATTCCTTATCTAAAGTCCTAACAGATGATTGGGAAGGAGTGTCTGCCATATTTGGCCTCCATAAAGGACGTTGGTGCTGATACTCCTACTATTGATTCTGTTCCGATAGTGCAAAACTTTCCGGATGTGTTTCCTGTAGACCTATCTGGCATGCCACTTGACAAGGATATTGATTTTGGTATTGACTTGGTGTCAGACACTCAACCCATTTCTATTCCTCTGTATCCTATGGTACTAGCGGAGTTGAAGGAATTGAAAGAGCGGTTTCAGGAGTTTCTTGATAGGGGGTTTATTAGTCCTAGTGTGTCGCCTTAGGGTGCACTGTTTTGTTTGTAAAGAAGAAGAATGGTACTATGCAGATGTGCATCAACTATAGGCAGTTGAACAAAGTTACAATTAAGAACAAGTATCCTTTGACGCGCATTGATGATATACTTGACAAGCTTTAGGGATAGAGGGTGTTCTCTAAGATTGATTTGAGGTCTAGATATCACCAATTGAAGATTCGGGACTCGGCTATCCTGAAGACGGCATTCAGGGCCCACAATGGTCACTATGAGTTCCTTATGATGTCTTTTAGGATGACCAACGCCCCAACATCATTCACGCATATGATGAATAGTGTATTCTAGCCATATCTTGATTCATTTGTCATAGTATTTATTGATGATATCCCGGTGTACTCACGTATCCAGGAGGAGCATGCACATTATTTGAGGATTGTACAACAGATGTTGAGGAAGGAGAAGCTTTATGCCAAGTACTCCAAGTGTAAGTTTTGGCTCATTTTAGGGCATTCTTGGGGCATGTGGTGTCTAGTGAAGGGATTAAGGTGGATCAAAAGAAGATAGAGATGGTTTAGAGTTGGACTAAACCGTCTTCAGCTATTGAGATTTGGAGCTTTCTCGGCTTGGCTGGTTATTATCGTCACTTTGTGGAGGGTTTCTAGTCCATTGCAGCGCCTTTGAACAGGTTGACCTAGAAGGGGGCTCAATTCAGGTAGCCGGATGAGTGTGAGGAGAGCTTTTAGAAGCTCAAGACTGCATTGACCACAGCTCCAGTCCTAGTTTTTCTTTCAATGTCTGGTTCTTATATTGTGTATTATGATGCTTCTCGGATTGGTATTGGGTGTGTCTTTATGTAGGAGGGTAGAGTGATTGCTTATGCTTCACGCTAGTTGAAGCCTTATGAGAAGAACTACCATGTTCATGATTTGGTGTTGGCAGCCATCGTTTATGCATTGAAGTTTGGAGGCATTATCTCTATGGTGTGTCTTGTGAGGTATTTACAGATCATCGAAGTCTCCAGCACTTGTTCAAACAAAAGAATCTAAATTTGAGACAACGAAGATGGTTGGACCTGCTAAAGGACTATGATATTACTATTATGTATCATCCCGGGAAGGCCAATGTGGTGGCCATTGCCTTGAGTAGAAGGCGGTGAGTATGGGTAGACTTGCATTTATTCTTGTTGGTGAGAGACTGCTTGCATCAGATGTTAAGGCCTTTGCCAATCAATTCGTGATGTTATATGTTTCGGAGCCCAGTTGGGTTCTAGATTGTGTGGTTTCTCGGTCTTCCTTGTATGATCGCATCAGGGAGCGTCAGAATGATGATCCCCATTTGCTTGTCCTTAAGGACATAGTTCAGCACAGTAATGTCAAAGAGGTTACTATTGGGGATGATGGGGTGTTGTGGATGCAGAGTCGGATTTGTGTGCCTCATGTAGATGGGCTACATGAGTTGATTCTTGAGTAGGCCCATATTTCGCGGTATTTAATTCATCAGGGTGCCATAAATATGTATCAGGACTTGAGGCAACACTATTGGTGGAGGAGAATGAAAAAAGATATAGTGGGCTTTGTATCTCGGTGCCTAAATTATCAGTAGGTGAAGTACGAGCATCAAAGACCGGGCAAATTTCTTCAGAGGCTTGAGATTATGGAGTGGAAATGGGAGTGTATCACCATGGATTTTGTAGTTAGGCTCCAATGCACTTCGAGGATGTTTGATGCTATTTGGGTGATTATGGATCGGTTGACCAAGTCCGTGTGGTTGGCTGAGATCTATATCCGTGAGATTGTTCGCCTCCATGGTGTATCGGTGTCCATTGTTTCAAATCAGGGCACGCAGTTTACATCGTAGTTTTGGAGAGCAGTGCAGTAAGAGTTAGGCACACGGGTTGAGTTTAGTACAACATTCGATCCTCGGACTGACAGACAATCCGAGTGCACTATTAAGATATTGCAGGATATATTACGCGCTTGTGTCATGGATTTCGAGGATTCTTGGGATCAATTTTTGCCGCTAGCAGAGTTTTCCTACAACAATAGCTATCAATCGAGTATTTAGATGGCTCCGTATGAGGCTTTGTATGGGAGATGGTGTCGGTCTCCAGTGGGTTGTTTCAAGCTAGGTAAGGCTAGGCTATTGGGTACTAACTTGGTTCGGGACGCTTTGGACAAGGTTAAGTTGATTCTGGATCGGCTTTGCACAGTGCAGTCTAGACAGAAGAGCTACGCAGATTGGAAGGTTTATGATGTTGCTTACATGGTGGGGGAGAAGGTATTCCTTAAAGTTTCTCCATGAAGGGTGTTATGAGGTTTGAGAAGAAGGGGAAGTTGAGCCCTCGGTATATTGGGCCATTTGAAGTGCTTGAGAGGATTGGAGAGGTGGCTTACAAGCTTGCATTGCCGCCTAGTCTATCGAGTTTTCACCTAGTGTTTCATGTTTCTATGCTCCAGAAGTATGTCGGCGATCCATATCATGTTTTGGACTTCAGCATGGTTCATTTGGATGGGGATTTGACTTATGATGTGGAGTTGATGACCATTTTGGATCGGCAGGTTCAAAAGTTGAGGTCAAAGAACATAACTTCGGTGAAGGTGCAGTGGAAAGGTTAGCCAATCGAGGAGGCTACTTGGGACACCGAGCAGGAGTGCGGAGTATATATCCACGCCTATTTGAGACTCTATGTATGATTCTAGACCCGTTCGAGGATGAACATATGTTTAAGAGGGGGAAGATGTAATGACACGACCAGTTATTTTGAGTGCTGTAGCCCTATTCCCCCATTTATTGCCTATTTTGTGTTTGTTTGTTGTCATGTAACTTTTCGGGGTGGTTGGTTTGGTTCTGGGGATGTTTTGAAATGGGTTGGGATACGTAGTCCCAAGTTTGGAAGCCTAAGTTAAAAGAGTTGACCGAATGTTGACTTATATGAAAATGGCTCCAGAATGGAGTTTTGATGATTCTGATAGCTTCGTAGGTAATTTTGGACTTTAGGATTGTGTTCAAATATTGATTTGGAGGTCCTTAGTCGGTTTTGGCTTGAATTGGCGAAAGTTGAAAGAATCAAAGTTTGGAGAGTTGAGAGATTTGACCGAGAGTTGACATTGTGGTTATCGGGCACGGATTTTGGTTCCAATATTTGAAATAAGTCTGTTGTGTCATTTATGACTTGTGTGCAAACTTTGAAGTCAATCGGTGTTGATCTGATGGGTTTCAACATCGATTGTTGACGTTGGAAGTTCATTAGTTTAAATAGGCTTGAATTGGGGTACGATTCATGTTTATGATGTTGTTTAACGTGATTTGAGGCCTCGACTAAGTTCATGTTGTATTTTAGGACTTGTTGGTATATTTGGTTGAGGCTCGGGGGCCTTGTCTGGATTTCAAATGGTTAATGGATTGAAATTTGGACTTAGGAAGTTTCTAAAGCTGGGGGTTTTCTGGTGTGACCGCACATGCGAGGGATTGGTCGCAGGTTCTAACTTGCAGAAGTGAAGGAGTCATCGCAGGAGCGGTCTAGCGTGTGTTGGGAAGTGGTTGCAGGTGCGATGGACATACCATCAATGAGTGTAGGTACCGTACAGTGCTGAGTGACTGAGTGTGATGAGCGAGAATTGACACAGTTAGATTGAGTACTCTGAGAGTGTGAGTATGTGAGGTTTTTATTGTGTTACATCACATGTGACATGCATATTGACATGTAGATATAGAGATGTAATATTCCTCATATCAGTCATACTTGGCATATTTTATCTGAATTGATCTTAACTGTTAAACCTGGAAGCATACCTACATTCCTGTATTGTGTACCAACAAATTATGAACTACTCTAAAATATTATTGTCATATTTTCCTGTAATTTTTGTACTGTTAAATTCTGTATTTGGATGGTATTGGTTGAGCTCGTCACTTCTTTCAGCCCAAGGTTAGTCTTGTTACTTATTGAGTACATTGGCCGGTTGTACTCATACTATATTCTGCACTTTATGTGCAAATCTAGGTATTTCTCGGCTCGACAGTTGCTAATTTTGGAGCTTTATCAGTTCGGAGACTATCAATGTAGCTGCTTTGGCGTCTGCAGACCTTGACACTCCTTCTTTTTCTTTTAGTTTACTAATATTGTTCTACCTTCCTAGACAATTTTTAGCAGTTAGACTGTGTTATTGTATAGATGTTCATGTACTCAGTGCACCTAAATTTTGGGGAATTCTGTATTGAGTTGCGATATTTTTCTTCTAGTTATTATGAGATTTTATTTATTTAAGCCTATTTTAGTATGTTTTAAATTAAAGATGCCTATATTTGTGAGATGTCAGCTTGCCTAGTATCATGATAGGTGCCATCATGCACATATGATTTTGGGTCGTGACAGAAATGGTCCCCTGACTCCTCGTATGCTCCTGCCGAGGCTAAGAAGAAGAAAAGGACCATCGTCAGGGTCCGAAAAGCACCAAGAAAACTTCTAGTGCCCCGGTCCTGGACCCTGAAGTTCTTTATTATCTCAGGGATTTCCTAGAGGATGACAATGACATGAATTTTTTTGTTCACGAACCGATTGATGCCGCATAGGAGCTGGTAGCCCCGGAGGAGGCGATCATAAGGCTGAATCCTCCTCATCTCGAGAGCCTAAGAAGGAACATGTGGTCACTACTTCTCTAGAAGCCCCTCCGGTACTGAGAACAACTATTTTTGAGGAAGATGTCGTCATCTATATCCAAGAGTCTCCGCCCCGGCTGGAGGCCACTTTAAATAAGGCTCGAGCTGTTGAAGAAAGACCAACTGACGCATCCCGGGCCGTGGATAAAGAGCTTAACTCATTTTTTGAGGATGTGGATGTCAGCATGCTAGAGGATTACTCTGGCTTTGGCCACCTAGAAATCCAAAAAAGGGTCGTACAACCGGGGTCAGGTGAGCTAAGTTCGAGTTCAAAGCTCGAGACATAGTTTCCTTCCCCAAGTGTGGACCATGACCGAAAGAAAGTATTCATGTTCATAGTATCTACGGATACTATCATGCTATCCAGGTCAGTCGAGGTGGCCACCTAGTTTCGTTCCTTGGAGAACGAAGAGGACCAAGTAAAGATGAACAAGGTGGACAGGTAAAATCTCTTCAACAAAGCTCAGTAGGAGATGAATAGGGTATACCTTTTTCTTTTTCTATCTTTAAGAGTTCTCTTTGCCTTAATGGTATTTTAATGATTTCCCTTTCTTTATGTCTCAGGCCTCGGTGCTTCACCATGAGAGCTTTCACAGATCCCGGATGGAGGTGAGTCACTTTGATTTTTATCTCAAGGAGAAGGTCCGGCAAAAGGAGATGTACAAAGTTCTCTGCGAGAAAAAGGATGAGGTCCTTGGGAACATGGTTTACCGCTTCGTCCTCCAATCTGAGCTCGAAAAAAGCCTATCAGGAGGCCTCGAGGGTGAAATAGGATCATGCCCTTATGGTTGAAAAGGTAATAGTGTTTGATATCGATAAAGAGAGGTTAAATGCAAATTCTAACACTGCAACCTCGCAGGTCTAGGAGAAGATAACCCTGATCGACCAACTTAGGTATCAAAATGGACGAGGTCAAAGCTTCAACTGATGAGTTGAGGGGAAGAATGGATCTCCTAGCCTCGGAGCAGGATGCCACCAAAGATGACCTTGTATCGACCAAAGTGCAGCTCCGAGTAACGAGGGAAAAGGTCGACAAAGGGTCTCAGCTTAAAAAGGAGCTTCGACCATTGTAGAATGGGACTCTCTCGACCAAGAATACACTGCGCTGAAGTCCAAATTGGAGGTGGCTTCGAACGAGGTCTCAGAAGCCTAGGACATAGTGTCCTAGTACAAGAACGATGTAGAGGTAGACGAATCCCGTATAATAACGAAGGTAGAATACGTGAAGTGGTTGTCTCAAAGAGAGACTCTCGAGGAGATCCAAGCTCGGGGGATGACCTAGCGGCCGAGATCAAAGAGGATAAATGGCTCAAAGCCGAGGCCAAAGTGAGGTACTAGCCTAATGGTTCGGATAGCGAGCTGGGCTCTAATGAAGACTAGGCAGAAAATACCTTAGATTATTTTTGTCTTTATAGTTGTACGCTTTGAACTTTGGGGCCATTTCATAGTGCCTTTGTAAATACCTTTTGGTAAATATAAATAAAATTTCCCTTCGGCTACATATTGTGTCCTCTTAACTTTTTTGCATTTTCTCATGTTTAAGATTGAGGATATATAATTTGTGTTTCAGATTTAATATACCATCGATGCTTTATCATAGAATGACATTGCTTAAATTATTCAACTTCCAAAGCTCAAATAAGGCCTGGGTTAAGTAATGACTCTGAGTTGCTTTTAACTTCGGAGGACCTGATAAAAAAGAAAATGAAGTCTTTGTTAAAATATTCAAATGTTTTATCCGGACACAGCTAATCTCTAGCGAAGGTGGCTCTTTTCATGTCTATAATTTGACACTGATTTTATTGATCGGGTAGGAAGTAATTTTTTATGGATTTAAAACGTGTAAGGACCTTACTTTTTATACATAAACTTAGACATCTCCGAACCATTTATACGTTATGATCAAAGCTTTAAAACTTTGTATCTTAAGTTGGTCATGGCCTTTTGTGTTTAGACCCTACCTTGTAGGCTCGGTGCCTTCAGGATTTAGAAGCTCGATCTTACTGTCAATTAGTAGTCCCTGATTCGAGGTGACCCATAGTCTTAGGTTTCTTTAGATTGTTGGGCACGATATCGTGGATTCTTATTGCCTTCGAGGTTTCTTGCCCTTGTTTAATAGTGGCTAGTGGGCCTAGAAGGTTTCGAACCCAGTATTCATTCTAAGTGACATAACAATAACATTGCTTGTGCAAATGTGAACCGATGAAACATAGAAGGCTTACTTTAAATGTAGGTAAGTAATTGAAGATACAAAAGCTATCCTCCATGGAGAGAATAAGCTATACGGGCATAGTTTGTTTGACTATTTGACCCTTACAATAAATCTCAATACTCAATACTTAGCTTTCGATGTCGAATAAAAGTGCCTTCCAGGTTTGCGAACTTAGGTCTTCAGTTCTTGACTCAGGGTGTAATAGCCCCCCATTATTCGATACTAAACTTTGAGGGCTTAAATACTATTGATCTAATACAGACGATCTGCAGTTGCTGGTCTTAGACCGATCTTCAAAACAAGGGTAGCATGCCTACTGTTGCCTCGCTAAAAACCTTGCCATAAAACCCGCTTCAGGAAAAAAATCGATCGAAGGGAACAAGAGTGCAACACGTGCTTTCAAACCTAACCCTTTGATTTGACTATGATTGAGTTCCTACATGGGTTAGTTTAAAGCCTAATAAACAATAAAGAAATTTATTTGTTCATATCTTAGTAGTAGTACCGCTTTAAGTATGCCACATTCCAGTTGTTGGATAGTTCTACACATCTCCGGACTCGAGCTGGTACGAGCCTTTCCCCGTTTACCAGTGACTCTATACGGTCCTTCCTAGTTTGGGCCCAATTTTTTGTCATTCAAGTTTTTGGTATGTCATGTGACTGTCCTCAATACCAAGTACCCGACTTATAAGTGTCAAAGGTTTGCCCTTCGGTTGTAGTATCTTTCCATTCACTGCTTTTGAGTTGCTAACCGGACTAGGGTGGATTCTTGCCTTTCATCTGCTAAATTTAGAGTTGTGGCTATAGACTCAAAGTTTGATGTCTCTATGGCATATCGAAACCTTAATCTCAGTTCTCCCACCTCTACTAGAATCAAAGCCTCTGCGCCGTAGACTGGGAAGAATGGTGTTTTCCTGATACTCGATCTCGAAGTTGTTCTATATGCCCATAGGACCTCGGGCAGAATTTCATTCCATTTCCATTTTGAGTCGGTCAATCTATTTTTTAGGTTCTGCAGTATAGTTGTTTGTTGAATCTGCTCAACCATTCACACTCGGGTGATAAGGGGTCGACGCAATCTTTTTGATTTTCTGGTCTTTGAAGAACTTATTGATCTTGCTGTCGATGACCTGTCTCCCGTTGTCACACGTGATCTCGGACAGTATCCCGAACCGACATATTACATGATCCCAGATGAATTCGATGACCTCCTTTTCTCTAACTTTCCGGAACGAATAAGCTTCAACCCACTTGGAGAAACAACTGGTCATAAGCAAGATGTATTGGGACTTACCAGGTGCCCGTGGTAAAGGACCTACGATATTCATTCCATATTTCATGAACAGCCAAGGTGAAAGGATTGGGTGAAGTAGCTCCCCATTTTGGTCGATCATCGGGCATGCCTTTGACATTTGTTACACTTTTGAACAAAGTCCTTCGCATCCTTTTCCATTTCATTCCAGAAATATCTGGACCCGATCAATTTCCGAACCAATGATTCTGCTCCGGAATGATTTCTGTAAGTACCCTCGTGGACTTCCCTCATCATATAATCGGTCTCCCCGGGTCCAAGCACCTTGCTAATAGTTAGAAAAATGATCTTCGGTATATATTTAGTTAGAAGGGCCCTTGATTTATTGGGATCCGATGGAATTTTCCCTTTCTGAAGGTAGTCTATGTATTTGTTTCTCCAATCCCAAGTCAGACTTTTTAAGTTTACATTGGCATGACCTTTGTCCATCATCGAGCTCATCAATTACACCACCATTTTAGAGCTAAATTCATCGAAGTCGACTGAGGATCCTAAGTTATCCAAAGAATCAACCTCGCTATTCTGAACTTATGGAACATGTTGTAAATTTCTTCCTCTGAACTGATGTAACACCACTTGTAACTTATCCAAGTATCTCAGCATCCGGTCTTCTTTGAATTCGAATATCCCATTAACTTGGTTAAAAACAAGGAAAGAGTCGTACTTGGATTCAATCACCTTAGCCCCCATGCTTTTAGCCAGTTCTAAACCTACAATCATAACCTCATATTCGGCTTCATTGTTAATCAAATTTACAGTTCTAATAGATTACCTTATTATATTACTCGTGGGTGGTTTTAATACGATTCCTAACCCGGACCCTTTCACAGTTGAAGAATCATCCGTGAATAGGGTCCAGATCCCCTAGCTAGTCCCTGAGGCAAGTAATATTTTTTTATCGACCTCAGGGATCAAGGCCGGTGTTAAATCGGCCACGAAGTTTGCCAAAATCTGAGACTTTACAGTTATCGGGGTTTGTACTCAATATCATACCCACTAAACTCTACGACCCATTTTGCTAGACGACTTGAGAGCTCGGTTTTATGCATAAATTCCTTAGCAGAAATGAGGTCACGACACATATAGGGTGACATTGAAAGTATGGCTTTAGTTTCCTACATGCTCTTAACAAGGCAAGTGCTAATTTCTCTAAGTGTGGATACCTCGTCCCGGCATCACCTAGGGTTCTTCTAACATAGTAGATAGGAAATTGCATACCTTCTTCTTCCTAGAAGAAGACACCACTTACCGCTACCTCAGAGACTGCCAAGTAAAGGTGCAGCTGCTCGTTTGCCTTCAGGGTATGAAGCAAAGGAGGACTTGATAAGTATCGTTTGAGTTCTTCTAAAGCCTTTTGTAATTCCGGGGTCCAAAAGAAGTCATTCTTTTTCTTTAGTAACGATAAAATCGGGTGGCTCTTATCCGATGACCTAGCAATAAATTGGCCCAATGCGGCTATCCGACCGGTCAGCCTCTGTACCGCCTTGTGTTGACATGTGATTTTTGACCCATCCTCGAGATTTCACCCATTTTAGCGAAAAATATTTAGTTTAGGACTAATATCGATATTTCAATTAGTTTCGTCTCTTTTACTTTATTTTAAAAAAAATGAAAATTACAAAAATATTTCTTCTTTTAGTTGCTTTTAGTTTATTACTTTTCGTAAAACTAAAAAATATACAAAAAATAGTACGATATTTGAAAATACCCAAAAATTATTTTGTTTTATCGGTTAGTATTATTTTAATAGCTAGAGATGTATCACCCTCGCGCATCGGACCAAATCACAACATTCGTATAAGAGATAAAAGCTGGGAAGGCAAGGTGAGTGATGAAGGAATTGTTAGGCAACCTCCAATGAGAGTTGCCAAACAAAAGCAGGATGCCCCAACTACTTCTACGAGGTCCAACCGTTCAAAAAGGAAATGATGATTTTTTAATACATTTTGCACACGGTTGAGGGAATCAACAAAGAATTACAAATTGAAGATTTTACAAGTTTGGAAAAGAAAGGACAAGAATCAAATGGGTACTACATTTTATTTTACCACTTTCTTAGTATCCTCATCTGTAATATCATCACAGAGTATGTTATAAACTCTCTGATGATCATAGAATATTTGATCCTTTCAAGTTCATATTTTTTACATGCTTGTTAGTTCGCGAGGCTATTGAATGCCTCAATAGGATTAGTAAGGTAAGGTTTAGCCCGGTTTGTGTTGCCTTGGTCCTATCCCTTTGAAAATTATCCACACGGCTATGAGATTATATGCCCTCGTGAAACGTTGCCGATAGCTACACCATGAATCCTCTACATGAGGCTGTCATCATAAGGCAGTGTGAGGCGCAGAGGAGTGATTATATAGCCAAGACATTTGTGTAACAATACCGGTGCTATTGTCCCCCTTATTTCTACTCTTACTAATTGTTGTATTTTTATTTTTCTTTTATTAATAAAAAATTAACCCTAGGAGCTTGCCTAGCGGATTGCTAAAAAAAAGTATTATTTTAATAGTTATTTTACTTAAATAGGATTAATTAGTAAATGAGGTCGTATTTTAGTATCATTCATGGAGAAAGAATAAAGTTTGGGTTCAAACAACCCATTTTAAGCTTAATTTTTGGACCTAGCCCATAATTTCCAAGTCCATAACAACCCAATCGCAATACCCCAAAACCCTAGACTGAGATGTAAAAGCAACCCTAGGACCTAAAAAACAAGTCAGTCGTTTTTGTCTTGATTTTGGACGAACATGTACAAAAAATACAAGATCTAAAAAGATTTCCTAACCTAGACCCTAGGGGGCTATCATTCGCAATTCTCAAGACAAGAGGAGACCCCCTATTTTTCATTTTTCTTCAGCAGCATAAACCAAAAACAACGACCCTCCGCCAACTATCCTCCATCACCACCGTCTCCACCAACTGCTATAATAGCAGCGACGAACACACCAGACACACGACCACCACAACCAAAACACCCTAAAAGCCAGCTGCTACTCAATCCTCCTTCACACCAACAACCTGACATCCATAGTTACTCACACGCACAGAAACGAGGAGGAATGGAAAATGAGAGGAGTAAAAATTTTGAGGTTCCACGTTTTAGTTCCATCGAAAATTCTGTTCTTAGGCTTTGTTGTTCTTTCTCGTTGGATTACAAAATCAAAGGATGTGTATTTCTGATTTGTTTCCACTATTACATTGAAGAGTTCTTTTAACGGAGCTTGTGTATTCCAAGTTCTTTTTGGTTCGATCATTGCTGCATACCAAGTGCTTTAATGTTCATATTTCCGTCGTTTGTTTGTCACTGAATTTTGCGGCTTGTTTCTCGTGCTTCAATAGTTGTGTTTCATTTTTTTTCTCATATCATTTGACTGAATCTTCAACTTAAAATTTGGTTATTTATGTCTCTGCTTGAGTTTTTACAAAATTACAGTTGCTGGTTCGAATTATGCCGTTAAGTTTATATTGGAATTCTGAATCGGAGTGTGCTCGGGTTTGTCGGTTTGTGGTAGTTCTGCTTCGAGTTCAAGGGTTACGTTCAACTCATATCTAGTTCACCTCAAAAAGGTCCCCGTTCTCATTGAGGTTCAACTCTTCAATCCTCTACTCATTTTATTCTAGCTGAATGTTAATCCCTTGTTTGTTGATTTGGTTATGTGAATTGTTGCCGTTTTGAGTTTGCTCATGTAGTTATCTATTCATATGCTATTCGAATTGGTTATAGCTGAACATGATTTTGTCACAATATAGAATTGGGTTGCTATTCTTCAACTGAACTACGTCAAATTAGATTATAGGGGCTCGGGTGTACATTTCATGTGACCCGATTCTCATTTCCAACAAGGTTAAATAGAACGCGCCATGAACCGTGGGTGCAATTCATGTAGCGTGGCTTACGATGTGTTTTGAATAACTTTGAATTTTCCTGAAATATTAAAAATGGCTAAAAGGTTAAAAAGTGCACACAAGTTTAAAAGTGTTTTAAAGTCAGATAAATAGGCCAATAATAATAGTTGAGTGACCGTGCTAGAACCATGAAACTCGGGAATGCCTAACACCTTCTCCCGGGTTAACAGAATTCCTTACCTGGATTTATGTGTTCGCGGACTGTAAAACAGAGTCAATCTTTCCTTGACTCGGGATTTGAACCGGTGACTTGGGACACTTAAATTGAAAAAAACTCCCTTATACCCCTTTCAGGGTAGCCGAAAGGAGGTGTAACAGCTCTGGCGACTCTACTGGGGATAAGAACCCAGATTTTCTGGTTCAGGGTTCAAAATTTGATATTGGAATATCTCTTACAGTTGGCTTTATTTATTATCGTATTTTTACATGTTTGAGCCTAATGTGCTAAATGTCACTTTTTACCGTTTTGATATTGTTAGAACTGTATATAAACTATTACGAAACCCTCATCTCTCTGAGTCTTCTAAATCATCTGGGAAGTGTGCACTTCGTGTGACTTCTTTTCTGTTAGAGTCATATTCCAATTTTAGAACGAGGTTCAGACAAGTTGCAAAGCCGGTGAAGCTTCTGTATTCCCGGTACATTGCCCCCCCCGGCTCGAGCTGTCCGCTCGGGTAAGCCAGGTCTAGAACATATAAACCAAGGTTTTTCAAACTAGAATAGCACAACCTCATGCCGGATCCCTAGTAGGAACATTTGTTTGCATCACATGCATTTGACTTAGAGGACTCAATACAGGGGTTAGGTCCATCTAGGACAAGTATACCTAAAAATAAAAGACCATCTTGATGCATCCTATGTGCTACATATTGCAATCTTCAAGGGTAAAAGGGTCATTTGGCGGACCAGTGATAGTTAAGGGCAAATGAAAAAAAAAGAAAAAAAGAGGGTGAAGTGAGAAAATAAAAGTAGGGCACAATTATGTTTTCTATCACATTTTTGTTTTAAAAAAAAACATGAAAATTCAAAAAAAGATATTGCACTTTTTCATCATTTTCCGAAAATCCAAAAAAAGAGAAAAAGTAAATCCAAAAAGAGTTTACATGTTTCATCATTTTTCAAAAAAGACAAAAAAATAGTTTTTCTCTAAGTTATTTGTTAATTTTATTTCCCGCCCGTATCCAATCTGGCCGAACTACGCATACTTGATTCTCGTCTTTCGGGGTGTGATACGTAGGCAACCCACCTAGGGTCCGGTCTTCTTAGTTTGTATTAGGTTTTTGACTTCGCGGGATCCTATCCAAATCTTGCATTTTTAGCCACTTTTAGCCACATAGGTTAATTTTTGAAAAATAGTCACAATCATGTCTTGCATGTGTTCAATAGGGAGTGTCATTGTCTCACATAGTGTTCTAGGTCATTAACTTTATTTGGTCTTAATTTTCTCATACAGGTGTGGATCTGCTTACCAGAGTTTGGGCATGACAGACGCCTTAGGACCACACAGTCAAGATCGCTCATTCAGGAGTTGCTTTAGAAGATTTTTTATTATTATTATTTTTTATGTTTTGAGTATGTTTTTCTTTTTTATGTCGTCTTTTACCTTCTAGTTTTGTACAGTAATGTCGAGTCTTTTGTTATTGTACTTTCTATTTTGTATTTGAAAAGTGTGGTGTAACTCAAAAATCCAAAAACAAAACAAATGAGATTTTGCGTTTTATATTTCTGTTAGAAATTTTCTTTAGAATACTAATTCTAGAAATGAAAAAAATTGAGGTGGTTTTTTCTTTAGGAAATTAATATCTAGAACTCAAAATAAAAATTGCTTTTATACTTCCTCTTAGTACATTAAGACTAAAAATTCAAAAAAAAAAGAATTTTCTTTTAGTACCTCTTTAAAAGGTTTTTCTTTAAGGTATTAATTCCAAAAAGATTTTCTTCTGAGGTTCTTCTTTGGGAAATTAATGAAAAATAAAAAAAATTCTTTTTATTTTTACTAGAACTTTAGGATATTGTACATAGAAGAGAAAAAAAACATACTTTATCTTTTGTTTGTCTTTAAAGTTTTTTTCTTAGGTAATCAAACTGAAATCCAAAAATATTTTTTATCTTGTTCATTTCTCGTTTCGAAATCTTTCTTCAGGGATATCAAATATTTTTCTTCGGTTTATTCTTTAGATTTCCTTCCTAAACGAATCAAAAAAAAATTCTCTTCTACGATTTTTTTTCCTTAATAATTTCCCGTAGCGTGTTTGTTTCAAAAAGAAAAAAAAAGAAAAAAAATGTATGCTCGTTAAGTTTGAGTTTAGAATAGGTTATAGAACATTAAGTCTAGAAAATTGAAAAAAAGAGGATTTGCTTCTTTTATTTCTCTTTTCTCATCAGATTCATCTTTAAGGTAAGAAAGAAAAAAGAAAAAAAAGAAGAGAACGTTAGTTTTTTTCCTTTATTCCCGATCTGCCCGAACTACGCAAAGATCTGATTCATGCGGTGTCATGATACGTGGGCAACCTACATGGGGGGTTCGATCGAATCATTTTTTTTATTATGAAAAGAAAAAAAAGAGAAAAAAAGAGGATGAAGTTGTGGGATGTGAAAAATTAGAGGAAAGAAAAGAGCGATAATCAGTAAGAAAAAGAAAGGAAGGAAAATGAGTAAGCCAAGAAGTGCTAGAAAAGAAAAGAAAAGAGAAGATTGAAATGAACAAATTGGGATGATGACAAGTGACCTTGTGACCCTTGAAGTCATTCTAGAACCGTTAATTGTTGTTAGGTGCATTGCACATAAAGTGAGTTTATCTTATATTTAATGCCCTAACGCTAACGTGATGACTTCATCTTCATACCAAAAAGGTGGTTGGTTTGTGGTTCTTAAAGTGGTAACTCTTCTTTACAACATAAGGTCGAAAGGCAATGGCAGACGACAACGGAATCAAGTCGGTTGATACTGGTGCCCAAAAGCAATTGGTTGAACAGGGCAATGTGTTGGTTGAAGAGGTAAGGATGCTAAGACAACTCATGGAGGACATGTATCAGGCTTGGATGACTGGGAAGGCACCACCCCCGCCACCACCTAGCTTCATAGATGCTACCCTTACCCAAACTCCGGTCATAGTGTCAGATGATCCCCCATACTCTCCAGATCCACCCGCTTATCACAGCTTTCCCAACTACCCTAGTAGCTCCATCACTCGTCCTCCAATTACCTTTCCCCAAAATTTTCCTCCTGTCATATCCACTATCCCCAACAATGAACACCCACTCAAAGATCATGATGCCCAATATTACCCCTTAGAGGTTCCCCACAAGGTTCCTGACTCATACAATCAGAACCCTTGAAATGAGCCTAATGTTGAAAATGAAAAGATCACAGGAAAAGAAGGGCGAGATGAGATATCTAGGAAGCTGAAAGGTACAGAACAGTCCTTAAGGAGCATGCAAGGGATGGAAAATCGGATTAACATGTCTTACAATGACTTATGTATGTTCCCTAATGTTCATCTTCCCCGCGGGGTTTAAAATGCAAAAGTTTAACTTGTATGATGGACGTGGAGATCTAGTAGCCTATCTGAGGAGTTATTGTAGTGAAATGAGAAGTGTTGGCAGGAAAGAGGATTTGTTGATGACATATTTCAGTGAGGGCTTGACAGGGGAAGCCTTGCAATGGTATACTCATCAAGATGTCAATAAGTGACATACATGGGATGACATGGCTCAAGATTTTGTTTGACACTTTCAGTACAATCTAGACAATATCCCAGAATGCTCTTCCCTATCCAAGATGGAAAAGAAATCGGAGGAAAGCTTTAAGGAGTTTGGGCATAGATGGAGGGAAGAAGCTGCTCGAGTCAGTCCCCCGATTGGTGAAGAAGAAATGGTTGAGCTTTTCCTACAAGCCCAAGGGCCCGCCTACTTCAGTCATTGATCCCGGCCTTAGGTAAACCTTTCAATGATTTGGTAAAAATGGGGGAAATGGTAGAAGAGGGAATCAAGTCATGTAAAATCATGATTTATTCTGCATTTAAAGACACTACAAAAGACATTCAGAACATCTCAGTAAGTTTGGATGGAAGAAAGATAAATAGAAAAGATGTTGTTGAGCCCCGCCAATGACGGGATCCGATGGGCATTCCTGTTAAACGCTTTTAGCCTCATTACTGACCCCATGGGTATCCCTGTGCTCTAGATAATCCTCCCTTATGCTACTTCACTCCACAAAACCCCCAAAGTCGTACATCACCTTCCCAGTACTCCGTCCACAATGCACCACCATATGCTCCACACCCACGAGACCCGCGATGGCCTGCACCACTCCCACAAATGTCTTACCCGCCCTCGCAAGTATATCAACCACCTACCCACAAAAGATTCCAATCGAGGCCAAGTACAAGATGAAAATACAAAAGCAAAAGGAAAAGACGTTCACTCCCATTGGAGAATCATATGCCAGTTTGTTCCAAAGGTTGAGGTAATTGGACATGTTGAAGCCGATTTAGATAAAAATGTTGAACCCTTTTCCAAAGAATTTTGATTATTCTCAAAGGTGCGCATATTGATCTGATGCCTTGGGTCACAACACAGAAAAGTGTTGGCATCTGAAAAGAGCAATTCAGAAGCTTATTGATGCAGGTGACATTGTCGTGCAAAATCCAGATGCAGTAGACAATAGCCAAAGTCCATCGCCTGTTCATAATGAGACGCATATGGTGGGTATGATTTGTTTTGAAAAGGAATATGAGAATTCTTCTGAGATCCTCGAAGGTCCACGTGCTGCAAAGCTTTCAGCGCTATCAGAGGTTGATCTTAAGAACGGGCCGGCAAAAGAGACCCAAACGCAATTTGCTAAAGTCAATGTGATGGAGACTTGTGAAGGTCCTAGTAATGTTTATGCGGAACTCAGTGGCTAAGATGTCGTGCTTGGTAATTGGAATGACGATCCATCTCTTGGCTAGCCGGGGAGGAGTCTTGGTGGTTTATTTTGTTGTCATTTCTGTTGTTCTGGTTATTTTCAGGGTTGTAATCCGGATATTGTCTTGTGACTCAAACTCTTCTATCCTTTTATTTTGCTTAGTTTATTTAGTCGCAGTAGCTCGTTTAGTGTTGTTTAGTTTTGTTCCAGGGTTGTAACCCCAGTTTATTTTCCTTGACTTTTTGTTCAAACCCTTTCACCATCTGTCTAATGCAATTTTCTATTTTCTGTTATTTTCTAGTCATTTTTTTGGATTAGTTCGCTTTTCCTTTTATAGTTCTTTTCCTACTGGCTCTAGTGTCATGACATGCACGCATAATTCTAATCCTGGTTTTAAAAGTTAGTTTAATCATGAAACAATGAATCAATTTTGAAGATGATAGGGATGCTTGAGGGAAATAAGTACAGATTTGGACATTTTGAGATCATTTGAAGCCCGAACCATGTGAAACTGGGGCAGATAATTTAGGAAGTTAATAGGACGATAAGAAATTGCTACAAGAGAGTGTGTCCCAACAATTTGAAGCAAACAACTTTGAGTTCAAGTGCATCTCATGTTATAAGATAAAGTCAAGAAAGTTTTTTCCGAATTGACGGAGGATATCCATTGTGAAAAGAAAATCACCCAACGAGGTTTCTGTACTTGACAAGGCGCTAAAGAAAAGTGGAAATCATATCAGTGATATTAATGCCGAAGTCGCAAAAGAAATGTTGTGAATGATCTTCTTTTCATTCTCAAGTTGAACGTGTTGTACTTAACATTTTTAGGGATTAGGAGGCCCTCTTTCAGCTACCTAAACACTTTATACCATTCGGTACCCCTTTTGAGCTTGTGCTAATTTTCTTGACCTCCCCTCTTTTGGAATCAAGTCAGCATCATAAAAAGAAAAAGAAAAAAAATTTCATGTCCTCATAGGTTTGTTTTAGAAAGTTCATTCCAAAAGGAAAATTCAAGAAGTAAAAAAAGAGAAGAAAAAAATAGAGAATAAAGATAAAAAGTAGAAAAAAGGGAAAAGAAAGAAAAGAAAGAGAGAAAAGTACAAAAATAAAGCAATTCCTATGTCATGAACTACATTCGACCTGATTCCTTTATGGATACGTAGGCAGCCTCACGGTTCGGTCCCATCAAAATAAAAAATTTAAAAGTCCCCAAGCAAAGAAACTGGAGCAGAAGTTGTGGTTGTTGTAAGAGATCTAATTCCAAAAGTTGTAATTTTGAGCCCTTTTAAGCTGTTTTTGAGCCTTTATGATACCCTTTCTTTCTAATCCTATCCAAAAGCCTATAGTACGGTCTATAGAAAGACCTCCCAATCAATCTTTGAGTAGTGCCAAGGCAAGCGAGTTAGAGGTATGATTCACACCAGGGGTAGCACTCCGTTCTACACAAGGAAAACAAAAAATGAGAGAGTCTTATCGGTGAAAACCTTCACAGGCACCATAAGACGACAGTAAGTTGAGAGAAAGAACAAAATAAGAGAGGCTTGATGGTGAAAACCCTTCGGGCACTACAAGTCGAATAAAGATCGTGAATCAGAGTGGATAATCGGAGCATTAAAGCCCAGTTTCACGATTTAGGGGTACAATAAGAGTTGAACATTAGACTTGCTTGACAGATTAGGCCACTTATCCAAAAGTGCATGTCATGGTCATTCCGCATCTGATAAGTTCTACTTTGTAGTTTTCTTGTTAGGAATCATCTCTTTCCATTGTCCTTTACTTTGTTATTTTGTCTCATTTACTTCCTCTTCCTGAGTCTGTTTGGTCAGAACAAGTGAGAAATGACTTCAAAATTTGCCACCAACTTTCCAATTGCACAAAACGGAGTCTGGCTAGTGCATCAAAGTGGTATAAGTCAATAAAGAACAACATGCACATTGAGTTGGTAATAATCAATGTGTTTTGGGATTCATGTGAAATACAAAAGTTCGGTATATGTCAATTCATGAACAATGCAACAGATGAATGGTATGGGTTTGAACGGATCAAAGGTATTTTCTGTGATAAGGTTGACAGAGTAAGTGGTTAACCAATAACAAGCAAGGTCTTCCAACTGGAAATCAAAGTTATCATGACAAGTGAAGGAGCATTAGACCTCAAGGCCAAGGCCAGTGGCATACGTCAGGAAAGAATAGCAAGAGCACTGAGTTGGTAACAATTGACATGCTTTGGATTTATGTGAAACACAAAGGGTTGATATATGCCAATTCATAAGCACAATACAACAGATAGAGGACTTGGGTTTGAACGAATCAGAGGTATTTTCTGTGATAAGGGTGACAGAGAAAGTGGTTAGTCAATAAACAAGCAAGGTCTTTCGAGTTGAAATCAAAGTTATCAAGGGAAGTGAAGGAGAAATCGCCCTCAAAGTCATGGCCACAAACCAACCACCATGTTTAAACTCATAAGTTTTCTTTGTTTGAAACAAGGGCGGAAGCTATGTTCATATCAAAGCTTGGAAGCTTGAAATTTTCAGGTGTAATGCCCCAATTCGGCTTACGCAAAGGCTGTTGAGAAGATCACACATCACCCCTGGGAGAAACACTTCATAGTCTGGGTTTACAAGTTATATTTTGTTGCAATAGATGCACTTCCTAAATTGAGTTTCACCCCTAGGAGACGCACTTCCTAATCTAGGTCCTTCAGGATACACATTCAGGAGACGCACTTCCTAAATCGAGATTCCACCCCTAGGAGAGGCGCTTCCTAGTCTTGATAATTTAAATTCCTCCCTAGGAGACGCACATCCTAGTTGGAGTCATTGAAGTTTTACCCATTAGGAGACGCACTTCCTAGCAGGGATCTTTCACATTTTACCCCTAGGAGACGCACTTCTTAGTTTGGGTCATTTAAGTTCATTCCTAGGAGAAACACTTCCTAGTTTGAGTCATTGAAGTTTCACCTATGGGAGACGCACTTCCTAGTTTGGATTTTTCAGGTTATATTTTTATTTTAGGAGACGCACTTCCTATGTTGAGAATTCATTATAGTAGACGCATGTCCTAGTTAGAGTCATTGAAATTTTACCCATCAGGAGACGCATTTCCTAGTAGGGATATTTCAGATTGTACTTTTTAGGAGACACACTGTAGACATGTGATTTTTGACCCTCCCCAAGATTTTTTATATATTAGCGTAAAATATTTAATTTAGGCATAATATAGATATTTTAAGTAATTTTGACTCTTTTACTTTATTTTATTACAAGAAAATAAAAAATCACAAAAATAGGTTCATTAATGTTTTGTAGTCATTTTTAATCTAAAAAAAAATCTTTAAAAAAAATAAATACAACAATAGTATCATATTTTTATTTTAATATGATATTTGAAAATACCAAAAATAGATTTGTTTTAATGGTTTTAATAATTATTTGAATAGTAGGAATAATTAATAAATGAGCCCGTATTTTTAATCTCGTTCGCAGCGAAAGAATAGAACTTGGGCTTGAGCAACCCATTTTTAGGCCTAATTTTGGACCTAGCCCATAATTTCCAAGCCCATAATCCATAGGCCCATACCCCTTAACCTAAAAACCCTACCAAAAACCTAGACTCTACAATATATAAAGAAGTAAAGTCTAATACTAAAGGAAAAAAGAATAACGAAGAAGAGGCTGAACAAAAAGCTTAGGAAAAGCTGCGCAGAACGACCCCACCCCCTTTCACGCCTTCTTCTTCAACCTCCCCCATTCTGAAACTTCTCCAACGAACCAGACTACCAACCCCCCCCCCCCACCAGCTTCATCTTCTTCACGACTCGGACACGAGAAAACCCCAGAAACCCAACGAATTAACAATTGCTGAAGTCAAAACTCTTCTTCGCTCGCTGGATCTGGTTGCCGGCGGTGGCTTGGCAACGACAATCTCCAAGAGGCCATGAAAACTAGTCAAAAGCTTCGATAAGAGCTAAAAAATCAAGCTCTTTTTCCCAACTCCTCACTTCCAAACAACATGTGAAATAGCTAAAGTGTCTTAATCGAGTCGAGTTTCTCGTTGGTTCAAAGTCGAGTTGAATCTGTTCAGGTCGTCGTGTCTGATCCGTCGAGTTGTTCGTTGATATGCTGTCCGAGCTTCTGTCTATTTTGAGTTCCTGTCGAGGCTGAAGAGTCGAGGTCTGCCTGTGTTTCATCGACTTCCGGCAAGTTCCGAAGTTGAAGTCCCGTTTGTCTTGGTCACCTCTCCATCCGATTTTGGAGCTGCAAGTCAGCTGAATTCGGATTCGTTTTGAAGAGACTTATTCTCTGTTTTTCTCTGCTGCTATAATCAGGTATTCATTTTGTTTGAATAATACAAATTGCAGATTTGTTTAGGTAAGAATTGTATGGAATTAATCATTTTCGTTTGTTTCATTCCCATGATTATTTGACAGTTATTTTCGTTCTTCTGTGTGTTTGTTGAAGTATTGTGATGCATTTGAAATGAAGTGTGAAATTAGAGAGTACTATTAATGTTGGAGAATTTGCATGGGAATCAGTTTTAGTCAGTTAGAAAATGAGATTCTTTAGTGTGATTATGTGTAGATTCAAATGTTATGTGGCTAACTGTTGGGTCTTGCATATTTTGTAAAGTTAATGCGTTGATGGGAATTTGCTAACTGATTACCATAGTGAATTGGGCCATTCAAGATGGGGCACGAAATGATTGAGTCGGCTCATTCTCTTTCACTACCAATATTTTTTTTAAACTCATGAATAAGTTATATAAATCATATTTCTCCAACACTCTTTTCTATAAAGACCTTCACCGTGAACCACAATGTAGCGTAAGCTTAATTCTGAACACCTAGTATACTCTTAATCTATCATTGTGATTGCGTACACGTTTGCACAACATAATTAAGATTCTTTAAGGACAAATAGAGGCGTGCCGTGCCAAATAAAATCTCAAAATGCATGGCCCTCATTTAGATAATATTTTAATCCTTAGAAATCGAGGCGTGCCATTTAGCCGAATTTCCATGGCATTCGCAAAGTTAAAGAATACATAGTTGCTTTAGGCGCGTTATTTTAATAATTTTACTTCCTTAAACTCGAGTTTGCATTTCATGTGACCCAAATCAAATCCCAAAACGTTGAATAAAATAGGTTTAGGATTGCGTGCATTTCATGTGGCGCAATCCAAAGACGTGTTTTAAACGACGATCAATCTTCTTTAAAAATTAAATGAAAGCGGTTAAAAGTTAAAATCAGGCACATAGGTTCATAATTGATTAAACTCAGATAATTAAGCCAATTATAACAGTTGAGCGACCGTGCTAGAACCACGGAATCCGGGAATGCCTAACACCTTCTCCCAGGTTAACAGAATTCCTTACTCGGATTTCTGGTTCGCGGACTGTAATACAGAGTCATATCTTCCTCGATTCGGGATTCAACCGGTGACTTGGGATACCATAAATCATCCCAAGTGGCGACTCTGAATTTTAAATAAACGATCCCGTTTCGATTGTCCTTTAATTGGAAAAACTCCCTTGTATTTATACCCTTTGCGGGGGTATGGGTAAAAAGGAGGTGTGACAGCTCTAGCGACTCTGCTGGGGAACCGAATGCAGAATCTCTGGTTCAGAGTTCAAGAATTCGAGCTTAGAATAATTGTTATAGTTGGCTTTATCCATTATCTGATTTTGTTACATGATTTGGGCCTAATGTGCTAATTGATTGCTTTTACCGCTTTGATATTCCGTGAACTGTATATAAATTGTTGTGAAATCCCTCTTCTCTCTGAGTCTTCTAAATCATGAAGAAGTGTGCACTTCGTGTGACTTCTTTTCTGTTAGAGTCATATACCAAATTTAGAATGAGGTTCGGACAAGTTGCAAAGCCGGTGAAGCTTATGTATTCCCGGTACGCTGCCCCCCCTCGGCTCGAGCTTTCCGCTCGGGTAAGCCAGGTCTAGAACAATAAACTCAGGTTTTGAACCTAGTACAACAAGACCTCATGCCAGATCCCTAGTAGGCACGTTTGTTTGCATCATGTGCATTTGACTTTGGGGACTCAACACAGGGGTTGGGTCCGTTTAGGACAGGTACACCCCAAAAAATAAAAGTCCATCCTGATGCATCTTATGTGATACATGTTGCATTTATTCAAGGGTAAAAGGGTCATTTGGCGGACCAATGATAGTTGAGGGTAAATGAAGAAATGAAAAAAAAACAATGAAAAAGAAAGAAGAAAAAAGACAAAGAGAGAGGTTGAAGTGTGAGGATGAAGCGAGTAGGGCCCAATTATATTTTTGTTCCATTTTATTAAGAAAAAGAGCATGGAAACTTCAAAAAGCTTTTGCACTCTTTATCATTTTTCAAAAATCGAAAAATAAAGAAAATCCAAAAAGATTTTGCATGTTTCATCATTTTTCAAGAAAAAGCAAGAAAAATGTGATTTCTATGAATTAGTGGTTTTTTTTATTATTCTCGCACGTATCCAATTTGCCCGAACTATGCGAACCTGATTCTCATCTCTCGGGGCGGGATACGTAGGCAACCTACATAGGGTTCGATCGAATCATTTTTTTATTGTTAAAAGAATAAAAAGGAAAAAGAAAAAAAAGGAAAAAAAGAGGTGAAATTGTGGGATGTGAGATATGAGAAAAAGAAAAGAGTGATGATAAAAAAAAGAGAAATGAAGGAAAATGGGCAAGCTAAGAAGTGCTAGAAAAATAAAGAAAAGAGAGGTTGAAATGAACATATTGAGATGATGTCAACTGACCTTTGTACCCTCGAAGTCATTTTAGAATCGATAACTGTGGCTAGGTGCATTGCACATAAAGTGAGATTATCTTATGTTAAATGCCCTAACGCTAACGTGATGGCTTCATTTTGTTATATCCATAGCAGAAAGGTGGTTGTTTTGTGGTTTTTTAAAGTGGTAACTCTTCTCTACAACACAAAGTCAAAAGGCAATGGCAGACAACAACAGAACTGAGTTGGTTGATACCGGTGCCCGGAAGCAGTCGGTTGAACAAGACAATGGGTTGGTTGAAGATGTAAAGATGTTAAGACAACACATGGCGGACATGTATCAGGCGTGGATGACTGGGAACGCTCCACCCCCGCCACCACCAAGCTTCCTAAATGCTACCCTTACCCGAACACCGGTCATAGTACCAGATGATTCCCCATACTCTCCAGACCCACCCGCTTATCATGGCTGTCCCAACCACCCTAGTAGCTCCGTCACTCATCTTCTAATTACCTTTCCCAAAAATTGCCCTCCTGTCTTATCCACCATCCCCAACAATGAACACCCACTCAAAGCTCACGATGCCCAATATTACCCCTGAAAGGTTGCCCACAAGGTTCCTAACTCATACAAGCAGGGCCCGCGAGATGAACCTCATGTTGAAAATGAAAAGTTCACCGGAAGAAAAGGGCGAGATGGGATACCCAGGAGGCCGTAAGGCATAGAACAATCCTTAAAGAACAAGCAAGGAATGGGAGACCAGGGTAGCATGTCTTACAAAGAATTGTCTATGTCCCCCAACGTTCGTCTGCCTTTGGGGTTTAAAGTGCCAAAGTTTAACTTATATGATGGGTGTGGGGATCCAGTAGCCCTTTTGAGGGATTATTACAGCAAAATGAGAAGTGTTGGCGAGAAAGATGATTTATTGATGGCGTACATCAGTGAGAGCATGACTGGGGCAGCTTTGGAATGGCATAATCGTCAAGATGTTGGTAAGTGGCCTACATTGGGTGACATGACTCAAGATTTTGTTCGATACTTTCAATACAGATCAGGTGATGTTCCAGACCACTCCTCAATATCTCAAATGGAAAAGAAACCCAAGAAAAGTTTTAAGGATTTTTGGCTTAGATGGAACGAACAAATTGCTCGCGATAGTCCTCCCATTGATAGAAAAGATGTTGGTAAGCCCCGCCGACGACAGGGTCCATTGGTCATTCTTGCTAAATGCTTTCAGCCTCAATGTCGAGCTCGTGATATGCTTGTAATCCTCCCCAATGCTACTTCTCCCCACAGAACTCCCAAAGTCGTACATCACTTTCCCAGTACCCTGTCCAAAATGCACCACCATATGCTCCACACCCACAAGGCCCGCGATTTCCCACACCACTTCCCCAAATGTCTTATCCGCCCCCACAAGCCTGCCAAAAACCCCCCCGGATCAGGTTTTCGGCCCAATCAAGCATTTAAGAATGAGAGGTTGCTGAAAAAAGAAAAGGCTTTCATCCCTATTGGAGAATCATATGCTAGATTGTTCCAAAAGTTTAAGCAATTGGACATGTTGAAGTCGATCCATATAAAAATGTCAAACCTTCTGTCAAAGAAGTTTGATTTTTCTCAAAGGTGCGCATAATGCTCAGATGCCCCGGGCCATGACACAGAGAAATTCTAGAAACTGAAAACAGCTGTGTAAGAGCTTATTGATACTCATCGCATCGAGGTTCAGGCCCCAGAAGCACCAAATATCAATCAGAATCCGCTACCAGCTCACCATGAGACCCATATGATTGAGTTGATACATAAGGGAGGGGAGCCTAAGAAACCCTCGCAGACGGTGATGATGATCTGTTCCAGCGAAACCAGTCCCAAGGAAAAGGTAACCAGTGGGAAATCAGTGGTCCAGTTGAAAGGGGTAGACAATAAGCCAGCTGTGGTAGCCGAGAGATGGTCTTTAAGCACTGTTGCAGTGAGATCGGAGAAAGCTAAAGTGGTGGTACCAGGGGTTACAAGTAAACCTGTTGAGGTCGTGAGGGGTGCTTGCACAGAGCCTGTTATTATAAAACTAGTAACTCAGCTTCCAGTAGTCAACAACAAGGTGGTCCCGTGGAATTATGAACGAGTGACAGTAACTTACCAGGGGAAAGAGGTTAAAGAAGAAGTGTGTGAGACTCATGGGTTGACTCGATCGGGGAGATGCTTTGCCCCCGAAGAGTTAAGAAAAGCTAAAACCTCAAAAGATAATCCAGTGTTGGTGAAGAAAGCAGTGACATGGAAGAAGCAGAAGAATTTCTGAGAAAGATGAAAGCGCACGACTATTCCATTGTGGAACAGTTAAGGAAGACACCAGCTCAGATCTCGCTCTTGTCATTATTGATCCATTCAGACGAACACCGTCGTGCTTTGATGAAGATCTTGAACGAGGCTCACGTTCCTGACAAAATCTCAGTAAACCACTTGGAAAAGATAGCTAACAAGATATTTGAGGTAAACATAGTCACTTTTTCCGATGATGAATTGCCCGTGGAGGGTACCGAGCACAATAGAGCCCTCTATCTGATGGAGAAATGCGAAGATTTCATGGTTACTCAGGTATTGGTTGACAACGGGTCTAGTGAGAACATCTATCCTCTCTCCACATTGAACAAGCTGCAAGTGGAGGATGAAATAATTCACAAGAACAGTATTTGCATTCGGGGATTCGATGGTGGAGGGAAAGATTCAATCGGGGACATAGCGCTCGAGCTCACAATAGGGCCAGTTGAATTTACTATGGAATTCCAGGTGCTCGATGTGGCTATTTCGTACAATCTGTTGTTGAGACGACCCTGGATCCATACTGCCAAAGCAGTTTCGTCTACCCTGCATCAAATGATCAAGTTTGAATGGGATCGACAAGAAATTGTTGTACATGGTGAAGATAATTTGTGTGTGCCCAATGGTGCCATTGCTCCGTTCATAGAGGTTGACGATGGCAAGGGACCATGAGTTTATCAGTTTTTCGACACAGTATTGGTAGAGAAAATTCCGGAAGGAAAGTGCGCTCCAACTCCAAAGATGGCTGTTGCATTAGTCGTGGTAGCTGTTGAAATGTTGAAAAACGGTTTCGTACCGGGCAAGGGTTTGGGTGCATCTCTGCAAGGTATTGTGCAGCCAGTTTCTCTTCTAAGTAATCTAGATACTTTTGGGCGGGGGTTCAAGCCTACCGTTGCATACGTAAGAAGAGCTAGAAAAATGAAACAGAAAGCATGGGCATTGCCAAAGCCAATCCCGCGTTTGTCTAGGTCATTCGTCAGGCTGGGTATCAGAAAGCAACTGTTGTCAAAGGTTCCTAGACCACTGAATGGTGCCGATAGAGACTTGGAGAAGGGGTTCGAAAGGTTATTCGCCGAGGTCAACATGGTTCAGGCTGGGGAAGGGTCCAGCAGGGCAGATGTGCAATTTGTGGGACCACGTGCAAAAGTCAGCAACTAGGAAGCTACTCCTCTTCCTATCCGGAGGGAGTTGTGGTAGTGGGTTTTGATTTTCTTTAGTTATCTGGATTATTCCAGGGTCTGTAATTCAGATATTATGTTCCGTCCAGTTGGATGTGTTAAAACCCTGTTATCTTTATATTCAATGAAATGCAATTGTTCATTTTCCTTCATTTCTTCAAATTTTATTTTGTTTTCTTCTTTTTGTGCAGTTCTTTTTATGCTGATATCAATGGCATGACATGCATGAGGAATCTTCGACCCAGTTTTAAAAGTAAATCTAACTTTGAAATAATAATACAAGAAATTGAGTGTGATGACGAGTTGGAATTTGAGGATGATGAGGCCTATGAAGAAATTAGTAAGGAACTAAGTCATTTTGAGGAAAATCCCAAACCTAATTTGAATGACACAGAAGCAGTTAATCTAGAGGACCAAGAAAATGTCTGTGAAACTAAAATAAGTGTCCATCTGGAACCTCAACTCAGGGAGGAGATAATTAAAGCAATGTTCGAATACAAAGAAATTTTTGCATGGTCCTATGATGACATACCGGGTCTGAACACTGATTTAGTGGTTCACAAGTTGCCCACTGACCCAACATTCCCTCTTGTCAAACAGAAGCTGAGAAAGTTCAAAACGGATATGAGTGTAAAGATCAAAGAAGAGGTCACCATGTAGTTCAATGCGAAAGTTATTCGGGTCAACTGGTATCCTACCTGGTTAGCCAATGTTGTGCCTGTACCAAAGAAGGATGGCAAGACCAGGGTGTGTGTTGACTATCGGGATCTCAACTAGGCAAGTCCAAAACACAATTTCCCATTGCCTAACATCCATATCTTAATTGATAATTGCGCCAAACATGAGATTGGTTCTTTTGTGGATTGTTACGCGGGTTACCATCAGATCTTAATGGACGAGGAAGATGCAGAAAAGACGGTATTCATCACGCCGTGGGGAATGTACTGCTATCGGGTCATGCCATTTGGTTTGAAAAATGCTGGGGCAACCTACATGAGGGCAATGACAATAATATTCCATGATATGATACACCAGGAAATCGAGGTGTACGTGGATGATGTGATCGTGAAGTCTAGAAAGCAGTCTGACCATGTCAGGGATCTGAAGAACTTCTTCCAAAGGCTTCGCAGGTACAATCTCAAGCTTAATCCTGCAAAGTGTGCTTTTGGGGTACCGTCTGGAAAGTTGTTGGGGTTCGTAGTCAGTCGCCGGGGTATTGAATTGGACCCATCGAAAATCAAGGCCATCCAGGAATTGCCACCTCCGAAGAACAAGACCAAGGTGATGAGTTTGTTGGGGAGATTGAATTATATTAGCAGGTTCATCGCTCAACTCACGACAACTTGTGAGCCTATCTTCAAGCTGTTAAAGAAAGACGTTGCGGTCAAGTGGACAGATGAATGCCAGGAGGCATTTGATAAGATAAAGGGGTATTTGTCAAATCCACCCGTGTTGGTCCTGCCAGAACTAGGGCGACCTTTGATTATATATTTGACGGTATTGGATAATTCATTAGGCTGTGTATTGGTTCAACATGATATCACTAGTAGGAAGGAGCAGGCTATATATTATCTCAGTAAGAAATTCACACCGTACGAGGTCAAGTACACTCAGCTTGAGAGGACATGTTGCGCCCTAACTTGGGTGGCACAGAAGCTAAAACATTATTTGTTATCTTACACTACTTACCTTATATCTCGCTTTGATCCATTGAAGTATATCTTTCAGAAGCCTATGCCCACAGGGAGGCTTGCAAAGTGGCAGATCCTGCTCACAGAATTTGATATTGTCTACGTGACTCAGACTGCAATGAAAGCACAGGCCTTGGCAGATCATTTGGCCGAGAATTCGGTTGATGAAGATTATGAACCTTTGAAAACTTATTTCCCTAATGAAGAGGTGATGCACATTGATGAGTTGGAACAAGTCGAGAAGCCTGGATGGAAACTTTTCTTTGATGGAGCCGCAAACATGAAGGGCGTGGGGATAGGAGTAGTACTTATTTCTGAAACAGGGCAGCACTACCCTGTTACAGCTCAGCTTTGTTTTTACTATACCAACAACATGGCTGAGTACGAGGCATGTATTCTGGGTTTGAGGTTAGCTGTGGATATGGGTGTCCAGGAAGTCTTGGTCTTGGGCGACTCGGACCTCCTGGTGCACCAAATTCAGGGAGAATGGGAAACACGGGATTTGAAACTCATACCGTACATACAATGTTTACATGTTCTTTGTCAGCGGTTTTAGTCGATAGAATTAAAGCATATCCCAAGGATCTATAATGAAGTTGTCGATGCTTTGGCTACTTTGGCGTCAATGTTACATCATCCAGATAAGGCTTATGTGGACCCTTTGCAGATTCAGGTCCGTGATCAGCATGCTTACTGTAATATGGTGGAAGAAGAACTTGATGGGGAGCCATGGTTCCATGATATCAAAGAATACCTCCGGATGGGGGTATATCCGGTACAAGCCACTGGTGATCAGAAAAGAACAGTTTGACGATTGGCAAGCAGATTTTTCTTCAATGGAAGGGTATTATACAAAAGAACTCCAGATCTTGGATTGCTAAAATGTATAGATGTCAGACAGGCCACAGTTATCATGACTGAGGTACACTCCGGAGTTTGTGGACCGCATATGAGTGGGTACGTTCTGGCAAAGAAGATTCTCCGAGCAGGTTATTACTGGCTCACTATGGAGCGAGATTGCATCAGTTTTGTGCGCAAGTGTCATCAATGCCAGTTGCAAGGAGATTTGATTCATTCCCCACCATCTAAATTACATACAATGTCGGCACCATGGCCCTTTGTTGCTTGGGGCATGGACGTCATTGGGACAATCGAGCCAGCAGCATCAAACGGACACAGGTTTATTCTAGTAGCCATTGATTATTTTAACAAGTGGGTTGAAGCGAAAACTTTCAAATCTGTGACCAAGAAAGCAGTGGTTGATTTTGTGCATTCAAATATCATCTGTCGGTTTGGATTCTGAAGGTAATCATCACAGAAAATGGTTCTAATCTCAACAGTCATATGATGGCGGAGACCTCTCAGTAGTTTAAGATTGTACATCGCAATTCCACCCCATATCTCCCTAAAGCGAATGGAGCAGTCGAGGCAGCCAACAAGAATATAAAGAAGATACTTCGAAAAATGGTGGAAGGGTCCAGACAATGGCATGAGAAGTTACCTTTCGCATTATTGGGTTATCGCACTACCGTTCGCACTTTAGTAGGGGCCACTCCTTACTTGTTGGTGTATGGTATGGAGGCAGTAATACCCACGAAAATTGAAATCCCATCCCTTCGGATTGTCGCTGAGGCAGAAATTGATGACGTTGAATAGGTCAAAACCCGCTTGGAGCAATTAAGTCTGATTGATGAAAAGAGATTGGCAGCAGTATGTCACGACCAAGTGTACCAACAGAGAATGGCGAGAGCATATAACAAGAAGGTACGTCCACAGAAGTTCGAAGTGGGTCAATTAGTGTTGAAACATAGCTTGCCTCATCAGGATGAAGCAAAAGGGAAGTTCGCCCCAAACTGGCAGGGGCCATTTGTCGTAACTAGAGTGTTGTCCAATGGCGCGTTATATTTGACAGATGTAAAAGGGAAATGTGTGGAAATAGCTATCAATTTCGATGCAGTCAAGAGATACTATGTATGATTTCTTTGTTTGTTTGTACTTGTTTGTATTTGGCATATTTTGAAGATCGAAATGACGAAGGCATTTTGTTCTGCTATCTAAAACACTTTATCCCTCGTCACCCCTTTTGAGTCTTATTTATTTCCTTTCTTAGAAAAGAAGAAAAGAAAAGAACAAAAGGAGAGAAGAAAAATGAAAAGAGAGAAGAAAGAGAAAGAAAAGAAAAGAAAAGAGAAAAACAAAAAGAAAAAAAAAAGAGAATAAAAGAAGAAAAAAAGAGAAGAACAACAGAAGAAAAGAGAGAAAGAAAAGAAAGAAAGAAATAAAATCACATCAACAAAGTAATTTCTACGACATGAACTACGTTCGACCTGATTCCTTTTAAGGATACGTAGGCAGCCTCATGGTTTGGTCTCATCAAAACAAAAATCCAAAACTCCCCATGCAAGAAACTGGGGCAGAAGTTGTGGTTGTTTTGAGAAACTTGATTCCGAAGGTTGTAATTTTAACCCATTTGTATTGTTTGAGCCTTTTATACCCTTTATTTCTAACCCTGTCCAGAAGCCTACATTACGGTCCAAAGAAAGACCTTTTGATCAGTGTTTGAGAAATGCCAAGTCGAGCAGATAAATGTAATTCATGTTAAGGGCAACACTCTGGTTCAAGCAGGAAAAATAAAAAAAATGAGAGAGTCTTATTGGTGAAAACCTTCACAGGCACCGTAAGGCGACGAGAGTTGAGAGAAAAAATGAGAGAGACTTATTGTTGAAAACCCTTACGGGCACCGTAAGGAGAAAGTGAGTCGAGAGATGAACGAATGAAAGAGGTCTGCTGGTGAAAACCTTTCAAGGCACCGCAGGATGAACATGGTCAAGGTTTGGATAAAGTAGTAAGGTCATGGAAATTCTGGGGCAACGAAGTACGACAACTGAAAGTTGATTGGTTGGACAGATTGGGCCGATTAATCCGAAATGCATGTCATGATCATTGGTACCAGCTGTTCCACTCAGATAAGTTTCTTTTTCTTTTTCCTTTTGTAGCAGTCATCTGATTTTGGATTCTTTTTATCCTTAACCCGCAAAGTCATTGCATTTTATTTTCTTTTGGGTATTTATCTAAAGATGTTTCAATGTCAGTATTGTTCAAATCAAGTGAAAAGGATTTCAAAGCTCACTACCAACCTCCAAAATTGCAAAGAACAGAGTGGTCAAATCATACTAAGGATAACATAACGTAAGAGAGGGGTACCAGGAATCACCGAAAGTTTCATCGGTGGAATGGATTGGTAATGTCATGGGGATGAAAAGGTTCGAATAAAAAGGTCAGGGGTAAAACAACAGCGGGGGTATAGAACACTCGGTTTGTCAAAGGTCATGGTGTTTGAAAGTCAGTCAGAAAGTCAAAGCGGTTCAGGGCCAGTTCGAAGAAGCCAGTTAGAACAAAACATTGCAGCAGAAAGATCTTCAGCAAGAATGCCATCAGCTAACCACCACTTTAAACTGACAAATTTTCTTTGATTGAAACAGGGGCTGAAAATTCGTTCGCTTCGGAGAAACTCTCCGCAGGGGAAATAGCAAGCATCAAAAGAGGTTTGACCGTAAACTTTTAGGACCCTCATGGAAAATGGGACCTAGTTTAAAGTTTAGAAAATAGCATAATCTAGCATAAATGTATCCCAAAAGAATATAAGTTGGTTTAAAAGTTTGCATGTTCGAAATAGGATTCAATTAGGAGTTTCCAGGACCCTCCTGAATAATGGGACTTAGCTTTAAGATTTCGATTAGATAACAATAATTTAGCATAAACTATGTTGTAGGTTAGTATAATTCAGCCATGAAAGTTGTCACCCTTAAGATAAAAATTGACATTTGATTTTCAGGACCCTCCTGGATAATGGGGAGTAGTTTAAAGATTCTCTTAGATAGCAAGATTTAGCAGAAGTCACACCTGTAGAAGATATAACTTAGATTTAAAGTTGTCGTTCAGTTAAGAGTTGTCGGGACCCCCCTGCATAATGGGACCTAGCATTCAAATTCTTAGTAATATTTGGTAATATGATTCAGTTTAACACTCACATATGTGCCCAGTTACCAAACTGGGGCAAAAAAATTTTCTTTGTTTTTGTCTATTTTGTTGAAATCAGGTACCCGCTTGGAGAACAGGGAGAATACTTTCAAGCGCAGCAGTCAGGAGCCCTCCTGGAGAACAAGTGAGTACAATTTAAATTTTAGCTTTCAAATTCTTTGTGTTGTCTATCTTGAAGTCAGGAGCCCGCCTGGAGAGCAGGGAGCACTTTCAAGTTGAAGTCAGGAGCCCGCCTGAAAAGCAGGAAATACTCTCAAATCAGCAATCAGGAGCCCGCCTGGAAACCAGGGAATACTTTCAAGTCAGCAATCAGGAGCCCGCCTGGAGAACAAGGGAGTATAATTCAAGTTTTAGCTTTCAAGTTCTTATTGATATTTGGTAATGTGATCCATTTTACACTTACATCTGTGCCCAGCCACCGAACCGGGGCAGAAAATTTTCTTTGTTTTGTCTATTTTGTTGAAGTCAGGAGCCCGCCTGGAGAGCAGGGAATACATTTCAAGTTAGCAGTTAGGAGCCCGCTGGAGAGAAGGGAATACATTCAAGTTTATCAGTCAGGAGCCCGCCTGGAGAGCAGGGAATACATTTCAAGTTAGCATTCAGGAGCCCGCCTGGAGAGCAGGGAATACATTCAAGTTTAGCAGTCAGGAGCCCTCCTGGAGAGCAGGGAATACATTTCAAGTTCACCGGTCAGGAGCCCGCCTGGTGAGCAGGGAATACATTTCAAGTTAGCACTCAGGGGCCCCGCCTGAAAAATAGGGTAAGTTTTTACTTTAGTCAAGCTTAGTTTATAGTTATCCTAGTCTATTCTTTCGTTTAATTTCATCATTGCATCAATAGTACAAGTGGTTTACAATTTTGCTAACAACTCACAAATCTTCCTAGTGCAAACTGGGGCAGAAAAAATTTCTTTGTTTTGTCTATTTTTGTTGTAATCAGGTGCCCACCTGGAGAACAAGGGAAAACAACTCAAGTTTCTAGGGAAAGCAGTTTCGAAGGAAGACAGTTCAAGTTTCAGGGGAAAATGGTTCAAGGTGCAAGGGAAAACAGTGTCAAGTAACAAGAGAAGACGGTTCGAGTTCAACAGTCAGGCGTCCACCTGAAGAAAATGAAAAGCATCTCAGATTGCAATTCAAGTCAGCAACCAAAGAATCTCGCGGCAAGAATGTGATTCAACAGTCCGAGGTGATCAACAGAAGTTAGTCACAATAAAGAAAAAAAGAGAAAGGCAAGAAGTGAACCCAAATGCAGAAGTTGATGAAAGATATGAGCTTCTCAAGACATGGTTGAGGTCACAAGCACTGCATGCCCGGTTTTGATCCGCAAAGCTGAAGAAGAACGAGCTAGCACCTGCAGCTAACAAGCGCCAAGGTTCAAATCTAAAGTCTGCATGAAGAACCATTCAAGACTCAAGATCAAGCTTCAGAAGACTTATAGATAGGAACCTTGTAACTCGTAGTTGAAAGTTTTAGTTAGTCCTTTTCATTTGATTTTTGATGTAATAACAGGGACCGCAGACTGGAACCTCGGCAGAACGACACCTCAACCGGATCTCCACCTCGGCATACTCCGTCATCTCACTCATCTCTGAACTACACGTGGCCTGATTTCTTTATAGCCAAGGATATGTAGG
The DNA here is from genome assembly GCF_000393655.2 of Nicotiana sylvestris. Lineage (NCBI taxonomy): Eukaryota > Viridiplantae > Streptophyta > Magnoliopsida > Solanales > Solanaceae > Nicotiana > Nicotiana sylvestris. The sequence continues at coordinate 52,106,773 of NC_091065.1, forward strand.
CAGCCCAGATACCAGGGCTCGGTCACATTGCCCTCTCTCTTAGTTTTAGTTTCTCCAAATAAGGGTCGGGTCAAAAAACTTGTCTAGTTAGTCTTTGTCTGAAACTCTGCGCGTTTCCAGTCAAAGAGGGGCAGCTGTAGACATGTGATTTTTTACCCTCCCCAAGATTTTTTATATATTAGCGTAAAATATTTAATTTAGGCATAATATATATATATATATATATATATATTTTAAGTAATTTTGACTCTTTTACTTTAATTTTATTACAAGAAAACAAAAAATCACAAAATAGGTTCATTAATACTTTGTAGTCATTTTTAATCTAAAAAAAATATATACAACAATAGTATCATATTTTTATTTTAATATGATATTTGAAAATACCAAAAATAGATTTATTTTAATGGTTAGTTTTATTTTAATAATTATTTGAATAGTAGGAATAATTAATAAATGGGATCATATTTTTAATCTTGTTCGCAGCGAAAGAATAGAACTTGGGCTCGAGCAACCCATTTTAGGCCTAATTTTGGACCCAGACCACACTTTCCAAGCCTATAATCCCTAGGCCCATACCCCTTTACCTAAAAACCCTACCAAAAACCTAGACTCTACAATATATAAAGAAGTAAAGTCTAAGACTAAAGGAAAAAAGAATAACGAAGAAGAGGCTGAACAAAAAGCTTAGGAAAAGCTGCGCAGAACGACCCCACCCCCTTTCACGCCTTCCTCTTCAACCTCCCCCATTCTAAAACTTCTTCAGTGAACCATACGACCAACCCCCCCCCCCCCAGCTTAATCTTCTTCATGACTTGTACACGAGAAAACCCCAGAAACCCAACGAATGAACCATTGCTGAAGTCAAAACTCTTCTTCGCTCGCTGGATCTGGTTGCCGGCGGTGGCTTGACAACGACGATCTCCGAGAGGCCATGAAAACTGGTCAAAATCTTCGATAACAGCTCAAAAATCTAGCTCTTTTGCCCAACTCCTCACCTCCAAACAACATCTGAAATAGCTAAAGTGTCTTAATCGAGTCGAGTTTCTCGTTGGTTCAAAGTAGAGTTGAATCTGTTCAGGTCGCCGTGTCCGATCCATCGAGTTGTTCGTTGATATGTTGTCCGAGCTTCCGTTTGTTTTGAGTTCCTGTCGAGGCTGAAGAGTTGAGGTTTTCCTGTGTTTCATCGACTTCCGGCAAGTTTCGAAGTCAAAGTCCCGTTGGTCTTGGTCACGTCTCCATCCGATTCTGGAGCTGCAAGTCAGCTGAACTCGGATTTGTTTTGAAGAGACTTATTCTCTATTTTTGTCTATGTTCTGCTGTAATAAGGTATTCATTTTGTTTGAATAATAGAAATTGCAGATTTGTTTAGATAAGAATTGTATGGAATTAATCATTTTTCGTCTGCTTCATTCCCATGATTGTTTGACAGTTATTTTCGTTCTTCTGTGTGTTTTTTGAAGTATTGTGATGCGTTTGAAATGAAGTGTGAAATCAGAGAGTACTATTAATGTTGGAGAATTTGCATGGGAATCAGTTCTAGTCAGTCGAAAAATGAGATTCTTTAGTGTGATTATGTGTAGATTCAAATGTTATGTGGGTAACTGTTGGGTCTTGCATATTTTGTAAAGTTAATGCTTTGATGGGAAGTTGCTAACTGATTACTGTAGTGAATTGGGCCATTCAAGATGGGGCACGAAATGATTGAGTCGGCTCATTCTCTTTCACTACCAATATTTTTTTTAAACTCATGAATAAGTTACATAAATCATATTTCTCCAACACTCTTTTCTATAAAGACCTTCACCGTGAACCACAAAGTAGCGTAAGCTTAATTCTGAACACCTAGTATACTCTTAATCTATCATTGTAATTACGTACACGTTTGCACAACATAATTAAGATTCTTTAACGACAAATGGAGGCGTGCCGTGCCAAATAAAATCTCAAATGCATGGCCCTCATTTAGATAATATTTTAATCCTTAGAAATCGAGGCGTGCCATTTAGCCGAATTTCCATGGCCTTCGCAAAGTTAAAGAATGCGTAGTTTCTTTAGGCGCGTTATTTTAATAATTTTACTTCCTTAAACTCGGGTGTGCATTTCATGTGACCCAAATCAAATCCCAAAATGTTGAATAAAATATATTTAGGATTGCGGGTGCATTTCATGTGGCGCGATCCAAAGACGTGTTTTAAACGACGATCAATCTTTTTTAAAAATTAAATGAAAGCGGTTAAAAGTTAAAATCAGGAACATAGGTTCATATTTGATTAAACTCAGATAATTAAGCCAATTATAACAGTTGAGCGACCGTGCTAGAACCACGGAATCCGTGAATGCCTAACACCTTCTCTCGGGTTAACAAAATTTCTTACTCGGATTTCTGGTTCACGGATTGTAATACAGAGTCATATTTTCCTCGATTAGGGATTCAACCGGTGACTTGGGACACATAAATCTTCCCAAGTGGCGACTCTGAATTTTAAATAAATGATCCCATTTCGATTGTCCTTTAATTGGAAAAACTCCCTTGTATTTATACCCTTTGCGGGGTATGGGTAAAAAGGAGGTGTGACACACACTTCCTAGCTTTGGTCATTTAAATTCATTCGTAGGAGACGCACTTCCTAATCAAGGTCTTTCAAGCTATTATTTAGGAGACACACTTCCTAAATTGAGATTTTATCCCTAGGAGACGCACTTCCTAGTTTGGTTCATTCAAGCTTCATCTTTAGGAGATGCACTTCCTAAATTGAGATTTTACCACTAGGAGACACACTTCCTATTTGGTTCATTTAACTTTATTCCTAGGAGACACACTTTCTAGTTTGAGTCATTGATGTTTCACCCCTAGGAGACGCATTTCCTAGTCTGGGTCTTTCGGGTTATATTTTTGTTTTAGGAGACGCACTTCCTAAGTAGAGATTTTACCAATTGGAGACGCACTTCCTATTTGGTTCATTTAAGTTCATTCCTAGGAGACGCACCTCCTAGTTTGAGTCATTGGTGTTTCACTCCTAGGAGACGCACTTCCTAGTCTGGGTCTGTCAAGTTATATTTTGTTTTAGGAGACGCACTTCCTAAATTGAGAATTCCCCCCTAGGAGACGCACTTCTTAGTTTGGGTCTTTCAGAATACACCTGTAGGAGACGCACTTCCTAAATTGAGAGTTCATTCGTAGGAGACGCACTTCCTAGTCTGGTTCATTAATGTTTTACCGATATGAAATGCACTTCCTAATCAAGGTCTTTCAAGTTATTCTTTTAGGAGATGCACTTCCTAAATTGAGAGTTCATTCATAGGAGTCACACTTCCTAGTTTGGTTCATTCGAGTTTCACCCCTAGGAGACGCACTTCCTAGTTTGGTTCATTCAGGTATTATTTTTAGTGGATGCATTTGCTGGTCAAAGTTTCTTGGCCTTACTCACAAGAGATGCATATCCTAGCGAGTCTCTAGTTTACTTTCATCATTGTATCAATAGCATAAGTGGTTTACAATATTGCTAACAACTCACAAATCTTCCTAGTGCAAACTGGGGTAGAAAATTTCGTTTGTTTTGTTTGTTTTGATTGCAGGCACCCACATGAAAAACAGGGGAACACAAAAAGTTTCAGCAATCAGGCACCCACCTGGAAAATAAGGGAAGACAGTTCAAGTTTCAAGGGAAAGCAGTTCCGAGGGAACACAGAAAGTTTCAGCAATCACGCACCTACCTGGAGAACAAGGGAAGACAGTTCAAGTTTCAAAGGAAAATAGCTCAAGTTCAAAGAAAAGCGGGTCAAGCTCATCAATCAGGCACCTACCTAGAGAACAGGGGGTGACAACACAAGTTCAAAGGAAAGCGGGTCAAGCTCAACAATTAGGCGCCCACCTGGAGAATAAGGGAAGACGACACAAGTTCAAAGGAAATCGGGTTAAGCTCAGCAATCAGGAGCCCACTTGGAGAACAAGGGAGAATATCTCAAGTTTCAAGGGAAACAGTGCGAGTTCAGCAATCAGGTGCCCACTTGGAGAGAAAGGGAAAATGGTGCAAGTTTCGAGGAAAACAGTTCCAAGTAGGAAGAGAAGATGGTTCGAGTGTCTGCAATCAGGCGCCCACCTGGAGAACAAGGGAATACGATTCAAGTTTTTGGTAATCAGGCGCCCACCTGGAGAATAAGGGAATATAATTCAAGTTTTTGGTAATCAGGCGCCCACCTAGAGAACAAGGGAATACAGTTCAAGTTTTTGGTAATCAGACAGCCACTTGGAGAACAAGGGATTACAGTTTAAGTTTTGGTAATCAGGCACCCACCTGGAGAACAAGGTATTACAGTTTAAGTTTTGGTAATCAGGCACCCACCTGGAGAATAAGGGAATACAATTCATGTTTTTGGTAATCAGGCGCCCATTGGAGAACAAGGGAGTACAATTCAAGTTTTTGGCAATCAAGCGCCCACCTAGAAAACAAGGGAATACGGTTCAAGTTTTGGCAATCAGGCACCCACTTGGAGAACAAGGGAATACAGTTCAAGTTTTGGCAATCAGGCGCCCACATGGAGAACAAGGGAATACAGTTCAAGTTTTGGCAATCAGGCGCCCACCTGAAATAAGGGAATACAATTTAAGTTTTGGCAATAAGGCGCCCACCTGGAGAACAAGGGAATATAGTTCAAGTTTTGGAAATCAGACGTCCACCTGGAGAACAAGGGAATACAGTTTAAGTTTTGGCAATCAGACGCCCACCTGGAGAACAAGGGAATACAGTTTAAGTTTTGGCAATCAGGCACCCACCTGGAGAACAAGGGATACAGTTTAAGTTTTAGCAATCAGGCGTCCCCTTGGAGAACAAGGGAATTCCGTTCAAGTATTTGGAATCAGGCGCCCACCTAGAAAATAAGGGAAGTCATTTCAGAATTCAATTCAAGTTAGAAGTAGCAGAAGCTTGCGGCAAGAATGCGAGTCAACAGTCCGAGATAATCAACAGAAGTTAGTCACAATCCAGAATAAAAAATAAGAAAAAGAAAGAAGTGAATCCAAAATGCAAAAGTAGAGAAAGATGTGAACTGCTCAAGACATGGTTGAAATCACGAGCATTGCATGGCCGGTCTTGATCCGAAGAAGAATGAACTAGCACCTGTAGCTGGCAAGCGTCAAGGTTCAAATCTAAAGTATGCATGAAGAACCATTCAAGACTCAAGATCAAGCTTCAAAAGACTTATAGATAGGAATCTTGTAACTCATAGTTGACAGGCTTAGTTAGTCTTTTTTATTTTTTATTTTTTATGTAATAACAAGACCGCGGACCGGAATCTCGACGGAACGACACCTCGACCGGCTCTCCACCTCGGTATACTCCATCATTGTTCCTACTTCTGAACTACACGTGGTCTGATTCCTTTATAGCCAAGAATATGTAGGCAGCTCAGATACCAGAGTTCAGTCACATTCTCATTCCTCTTAGGTTTTGGTCTCCCTAAATAAGGGTCGGGTCAAAAAACCTATCTAGTCAGTCTTTGTCTGAAATACTTTGTGTTTCCAGTCAAAGAGGGGCAGCTGTAGACATGTGATTTTTGACCCTCCTCCGAGATTTCACCCATTTAGCATAAAATATTTAGTTTAGGCCTAATATCGATATTTCAATTAGTTTCGACTCTTTTAATTTATTTTTTAAAAAAATAAAAATTATTAAAATATTTCTTCTTTTAGTTGCTTTTAGTTTATTACTTTTCGTAAAACTAAAAAATATACAAAAAATAGTACGAGATTTGAAAATACCAAAAATAGGTTTGTTTTAACGGTTAGTATTATTTTAATAGTTATTTTACTTAAATATGATTAATTAGTAAATGAGGTCGTATTTTAGTGTTGTTCACGGAGAAAAATAAAGTCTGGGTTTAAATAACCCATTTTTAAGCTTAATTTTCAGACCTAGCCCATAATTCCCAAGGCCATAACAACCCAAGCCCAATACCCCAAAACCCTAGACTTAGACTTAAAAGCAACCCTAGGGCCTAAAAAACAAGTCAACCATTTTTTTCTTGATTTTGGACTAACAAGTACAAAAAATACAAGATCTAAAAGGATTTCCTAACCTAGACCCTAGGGGCTATCAGCCGCAATTCTCAAGACAACAGGACCCCCCCATATGAAGATTGTCTTCCTCGCCCCCCCCCCCCCGTTTTTCATTTTCTTTAGCAGCATAAACCAAAAACAACGACCCCTCCGCCAACCATCCTCCATCGTTGTCGTCTCCACCAGCTGCTATAACAGCAGCGATGAACACACCAGACACATGACCACCATACCCAAAACACCCTAAAAGCCAGCTCCTGCTCTATCCTCATTCATGCCAAGAACTCGACATCGACAGTCACTCACACACACAGAAACGAGGAGTGGAAAACAAGAGAAGTAAAAATTTCGAGGTTCCAGGTTTTAGTTTCGGTCGAAAATTCTGTTCTTAGGCTTTGTTTTTCTTTCTCGTTGGATTACAGAATCAAGGGCTGTGTATTTTTGATTTCTTTCCACTGTTACATTGAAGAATTCTTTAATGGAACTTGTGTTTTCCAAGTTCTTTTTGGTTCGAATCATCGCTACCTACCAAGTGCTTTAAAGCTCATATTTCCATCGTTTGTTTGTCATTGAATTTCGCGGCTTGTTTCTCGTGCTTCAACAGTTGTGTTTCATTTTTTTCGCATATCATTTAACTAAAATTTCAGCTTCAGATTTGATTATTTATGTCTCTGCTTGAGTTTTTTCAAATTTAAAGTTATTGGTTCGAGTTATGCAGTTAAGTTTGTGTTGGAATTTTTGAATCGAAGTGTGCTTGGGTTTATCGGTTTGTGGTAGTTCTGCTTCGAGTTCAAGGGTTACGTTCAGCTCATATCTAGTTCACGTCGAAAAGGTCCTCGTTCTCATTGAGGTTCAACTCTTCAATCCTCTACTCATTTTATTCTAGCTAAATGTTAATCGCTTGTTTGGTGATTTGGTTATGTGATTTGTTTGGTTATTGTCTCCGTTTTTGAGTTTGGTCATGTAGTTATCTACTCGCATGCTATTCGAATTGGTTATAGCTGAACATGATTTTGTCACACTATAGAAATTGGGTTGCTATTCTTCAACTGAACTACGTCAAATAAGATTAAAGGGGCTAGGGCGTACATTTCATGTGACCCGATTCTCATTTCCAACAAGGTTAAATAGAACGCGTCGTGAACCGCCGGTGCATTTCATGCAGCGTGGCTTAAGATGTGGTTTAAATAACTTTGAATTTTCCTGAAATATTAAAAATGGCTAAAAGGTTAAAAAGTTCACATAGGTTTAAAATTGTTCTAAAATCAGATAAATAGGTAAATAATAATAGTTGAGCGACTGTTCTAGAACCACGGAACTCGGGAATGCCTAACACCTTCTCCCTGATTAACAGAATTCCTTATCCGGATTTCTGTGTTCACAGACTATAAAATAGAGTCAATCTTTCCTTGATTCGGGATTTGTACCGGTGACATGGGACACCATAAATTATCCCAAGTGGCAACTCTAAATTTTAATTAAATAATTCTGTTTCGATTGTCACTTGAATTGGAAAAAACTCCCTTATACCCCTTTTGGGGTAGTAGAAAGGAGGTGTGGCACCTTGAAATTGTCAACCACGGTGTTATCCTCTATGGCCTTTATTTTATCCAAGTTTATCTCTATTTCTTAGTTAGATACCATAACACCGAGTAATATGCTCGAGCCAACTCCGAAGGCACGCTTCTCCGGGTTCAGCTTCATGTTGTGTTCCCTTAGTGTGTTGAAGGTTTCCTACAAATTGTTCAAATGGTCCTCTGCTCGCAGGGACTTAACTAACATATCGTCAACATAAACCTCCACTAATTTTCCTATTTGTTCCTTGAACGTTCGGTTAACTAGGCGTTGATACGTGGCACTGATATTTTTTAACCCAAAAAGCATCACGTTATAACAATAAGTGTCGAACTTAGTTATGAAAGAAGTTTTCTCTTAGTCGCCCGGGTCCATTCGTAATTGGTTGTAACTGGAATGGGCATCGAGAAAGCACAACGTCTCATGCCCAGCCGTCACATCGATCATTCAGTCGATGTTAGGCAAAGGAAATGAATCCTTCGGACATACCTTATTCAAGTCCTTATAATTTACACACATTCTAAGCTTGTTTCCATTATTGATAACTTTGCATCATTAAGAGCTAAGAAAATAGACTTCAATTAAAAATATTTACGAAGTACTTTTTTTTAAAAAAAATTAAGGCCTCTTATCAAAGTTGGGCATTATGACCCTCACTTGGTTGAGCCGCCCCTACGTAAGGAAAAAACATAGGGAAAATGACAATGTATAGCCGCTCTCAAAATAATAGCCGAAATATATATATATTTTTGTATATATATATTCTGTATGTTATATACAAAAATTATATAAATTTTATACACTTTTTTGGCTACCAAATAGTTTCTATATTTATATAAATTTTTGGCGAGGGCTAAAAGTGAAAGAAATCTAAAACATAAAAGTGTCATGACCCCAAACCACCCCGGGCGCCTATCACAGTACTAGGCCAGCCGAATCAACACTAACAACATAAAGGACTTTTATAAATTCATTTTCTGATAAGATATAATCTCAAATTCTTCATTTTAATATATATCAAAATACGCAGAAAGACAAATACGCAAATATATCAACACTGCTCGATCCTGGTGTCACTAGTCATGAGCCACTAAGATACTGTCCAATACTGTTTACTCAATACAAGATAAGACTTAAATATAAAATACTAAGGATAGGAAGGAGAAAGGAAGGGTTGCGGACGTCGTGCAACTACCTTGCAATCTCCGAAAAATACTCTGAAGGCAAAGATCAGCTCTCACTCGGAGGCTCTGACACCTGGATCTGCACACAAAGTACGGGAAGTAATGCGAGTACGCCAACTCAGTAAGTAACTAAATTATTTAAAGGCTAAGTGCAGTGACGAGCATTTAAATCATATACATAATCCAACAAAGAATCTCAATAGAAATAACAGTCAAATTCGTAGTTCAATTCCCGAACATCTTGTAAAAACTCCAGTTTCAATGAAAATTATTTAAAATATTTGTTCAATTTTTTTTAATAGAGGCTCAGTACAAAAGAAGAGTAAAAACAGTAATTTCATAAACAAGCCCCTCAGGAAAAGTATCACTCATAGATATAGCCCCTCGGGCAAACCTCTCAGTCACTCGTGACTCAACTCTCGTCAATCAGTACTCACACTCAGCACTCCCGTTCAATAGATATCTCATAATAATAACTGTTGTGGTGTGTAGCTTGATCCGTAAATATATATAGTCGATTGCGCTCACTGGGGGTGTGCAGAATCCGGAGGGGCTCCTACAGCCCAAGCGCTATATCGCTGCGGCGTGCAGCCCGATCCAACATATCGTTGTGACGTGCAGCCCGTTATATATATATATATATATATATATATATATATAGCCCCTCACCATCAGATTTACGACCTCTCTTAGTCATCAACCTTATAGCCACTCGGGCATTTTAGTGAAAAATCAGGGAACTCAGCCCAAAAAGTTTTCATATATTTGAAAGTAGAGTAATGAAACTAAATCAAACAATTAACACGTAAAAATCATGACTGAGGATATGCTTCCAAATAGAAACAATGTGAGGGTAGTAGTAAAAATATACCTGAGGGTCCAAACAGTTCGGCACAAGGCCCCAAACATGGCATTCAGCCCAAGTTAACAGTTTCATTTCTAAAACACATAGATATCATAGAGTTTATCAAAATATGCAACTCTACAGTTGCCACGGGACGGACCAAGTCACAATCCCTATGGGCGCAAGACCACATGCCAGTCACTTGGCATGTGCGTCACCTCATTTATCAAAATAGTACGAAATTCCGGGGTTTCATACCCTCAGGTTTAGATTTACAATTGTTACTTACCTCGAACCAAACAAAAATCTACTCTGAAATGCCCTTGCCTCTCGACTCGGCCTTAAATCGTCTCGAATCTATCCAAAATCAAAATTACAACATCAATACAAACCAAAGAGACAAAGCATACGCGAAATTATCAAATTAACTCAAAAATCCCGAAATTGGTCATACCCGGCCCTCGGGCCCACGTCTCAGAATCTGATAAAAATTACAACACTAGAATCCTTATCTTCTCACGAATCTATACATACCAAAAATATCAAAATCGGACCTCAAATGGCCCCTCAAATCCCTAATTTTTAACTCTCCAATTTCAATCCCTAATTTCTAAAATTTCACCCCTAATCTCTTCAATTTCCATGTTTAATCAATTGAAATTAATCATAGATACGAGTATTAAGTTCAAAAATCTTACCTCAACAAGAATCCCCTTGGTTTCCTCTTCATAACCCTCCAAAAGCTCCAATCCCGACTCAAAAATGGTGGAAATGGGTAAAAATTCGCGAAGGGATGCTTATATAGTTTCTACCCAAGGATTCCGCACATGCGGCTCCTTTCTCACTTATGTGGACCGTATCTGCGATCAACATAACCGCATTTGCGGTTTTTCATTAATTCCTCAGACGCCGCACCTGCGACCCAGGTCTCGCACCTGCGGGCTTGCAGATGTGGTCCAGACCTCCGCTCCTGCGACCTACACCGCTTCTACGGTCTCCTTTCCGTTTTTGCGGCTCGCACCTGCGGTCCCCAATCCACAGGTGCGGTTATGACAAAAAACAGTTGCTGAAGCTGCTAAATCTCAGTTCCAATCTTTCCAACAACCTTCCCAATTCATCTCGAGGCCCCTGGGACCTCAACCAAAAATACGAACAAGTCACATATCATCATTCAAACTCATACCAACCCTCGAAACATTCAAAACAACATCGAAACACCAAATCACCCTCAGATTCAAGCCTAAAGATTTCAAACTTCTAAATTCTGCAAATAATCCAAAACCTATCAAACCTCAACCGAATGACCTAAAATTTTGAAAACATGTTATAAATGACACAACAGACCTATTCTGATTTCTGGAATTCCAATCCGACCCCGATATCAAGATTTCCACTGCCGACCGGAAAAATGCCAAATTTCCAATTTTGTCAATTCAAGCCTAACTCTACCACGGACCTCCAAATGACATTCCGAACACGCTCCTATGTCCAAAATCACCTAACAAAGCTATCCGAACCATCAGAATTCACGTCCAAGAACTTCTACACATAAGTCAATATCCGGTTGACTTTTTTAACTTAAGCTTTCAAATAAGAGATTAAGTGTCTCATTTTACTCCATGACCGTTCCGAACATAGAACAACCAACACGATATGATGAAACACAGCTGAACAACATATAACAAAGAAGAAATGGGGAGAACGGGACTACAACTCATGAAACGACCAGCCGGGTCGTTACATCCTCCCCCTCTTAAACAAACGTTCGTCCTCGAACGAGTCAAGAAATATACCTGAAGCCTCAAATAGGTGAGTATATCTGCTTCGTATCTCCTGCTCGATCTCCCAGGTAGCCTCCTCCACGGGTCAACCTCTCCATTACACTTTCATTGAAGCTATATCCTTTGATCTCAACTTTCGAACTTGACGCTCCAAAATAGCTACTGGCTCCACATTACAATTCAAATCAATGTCTAACTGAACTGTGATGAAATACAAAACATGAGACAGATCGCCAATATACTTCCGGAGCATAGAAACATGAAATACCGGATGCACACTCGACAAGCTGAGTGGCAAAGCAAGCTCATAAGCCACCTCCCCAATCCTCCGAAGCACCTCAAAAAGCCCAATGAACCGAGGACTCAATTTACCTTTCTTCCTAAATCTCATAACACCCTTCATGGGTGAAACCTTCAGTAGAACCTTCTCCCCAACCATACAAGACACATCACGAACCTTAATTTTAGCATAACTCTTTTGTCTCGACTGCGCTATATGAAGCCGCTCCTGAATCACTTTCACTTTGTCCAAGCATCCTGCACCAACTCTGTACTCAAAAGCCTAGCCTCGCCTGGCTCAAACCATCCTACTGGATATTTACACCGTCTCCCATATAAAGCCTCATATGGAGCCATCTAAATACTCGACTGATAACTGTTGTTATATGCAAACTCCACGAGCTGTAGAAACCGATCCCATGACCCTCCAAAATCAATGACACAAGCGCACAACATGTTCTCCAATATCTCAATAGGGCGCTCGGACTACCCGTCCGTCTGAGGGTGAAAAATTATGCTTATCTCAACCTGAGCACCCAACTCTCTCTACACGGCCCTCCAAAACTACGAAGTGAACTGAGTGCCTCTATCTGAAATGATAGAAACTGGGACACCATGCAGGCGAACAATCTTTCGGATATAAATCTCTACTAATCGCTCTGAAGAATAGGTAGTACACACAGGAATAAAGTGCGCAGATTTGGTCAGTTGATCCACAATCACCCAAATAGCATCAAACTTCCTCAAAGTTTGTGGGAGTCCCACTACAAAATCCATAGTGATCCACTCCCACTTCCACTCTGGAATATCTAACCGCTGAAGCAAGCCACCCTGTCTCTGATGCTCATATTTTACCTGCTAACAATTGAGACACCGAGCTACAAATTCCACAATATCTTTCTTCATTATCCTCCACCAATAGTGTTGTCTGAAATCCTGTTACATCTTCTCAACACTCGGATGGATGGAATACTACAAGCTATGAGCCTCATCCAGATTCAACTCCCAAAGCCCATACACATTAGTCACACATATCCGGCCCTGCATCATCAATACTCCATCATCACCAATAGTCACATCTCTAGCATCGTCGTGCTGCAATCTGTCCTTGAGGACTAGCAAATGAGGATCATCATACTGGCGCTCTCTGATGCGATCAAACAAGAAAGACCGAGAAACCACACAAGCTAACACCCGACTGGGCTCCGAAATATCCAACCTCACGAACTGATTGACCAAGGCCTGAACATCAACTGCAAGAGGTCTCTCCCCAACAGGAATATATGCCAAACTGCCCATACTTACCGCCTTCCTACTCAAGGGATCAACCACAACATTGGCCTTCCCGGATGGTACAAGATAGTGATATCATAATCCTTTAGCAGCTCCAACCATCTCTGTTGCCTCAAATTGAGATCCTTCAGCTTGAACAAATGTTGGAGGCTACGATGATCAGTAAACACCTCACAAGACACACCATAGAGATAATGCCTCCAAATCTTCAACGCGTGAACAATGACAGCCAACTCCAAATCATGTACAAGGTAGTTCTTCTCATGGGGCTTCAATTGACGAGAAGCATAAGCAATCACCCTACCCTCCCGCATCAACACACACCCAATACCAGCTCTAGAAGCATCATAATATATTGTATATGAACCTGAAGCTGATGGCAAAACTAACACTGGAGCTGTAGTCAAGGCAGTTTTGAGCTTCTGAAAGCTCGTCTCACACTCATCCGACCACCTAAATAGAGCACCCTTTTGGGTCAATTTGGTCAAAGGTAATGCAATAGATGAAAATCCCTGAATGAACCGACGGTAATAACCCCCCAAAACCAAAGAAAGCTGCAAATCTCTATGGCCGAGGACGGTCTAGGCCAACTCCGAACCGCCTCTATCTTTTTCGGATCAACCTGAATACCCTCACTAGACACCACGTGCCCCAAGAAAGCCACTGAACTTAGCCAAAACTCACACTTGGAGAACTTTGCATAAAGCTTCTCCTCCCCCCCCAACCGCTGCAACACAACTCTCAAATGCTCAGTGTGCTCCTCCTATCTATGCGAGTACACCAAAATATCATCAATGAATACAATAACGAACGAGTCGAGGTAAGGCCAAAACACTTTGTTCATCAAATGTATGAACGTTGCTGGGGCATTAGTCAACCCAAAAGACATCACAAGGAACTCATATTGACCATATCGGGTCTTGAAAGCCGTCTTAAGAATATCCGAGTCCCTCATCTTCAACTGGTGATACCTTGACCGGAGATCAATCTTGGAGAACACTCTCGCTCCCTGAAGTTGGTCAAATAACTCATCAATACGAGGCAAAGGATAATTGTTCTTGATTGTAACTTTGTTCAACTGCCTGTAATTAATGCACATCCTCATCGTGCCATCATTCTTCTTCACAAATAGAACAGGCGTACCCTAAGGAGATATACTAGGCCGAATAAACCCCTTATCAAGGAATTTCTATAGTTGCTCCTTCAACTCTTTCAACTCCACCGGTGCCATGCGATATGGTGGAATAGAAATGGGCTGAGTGCACGACACCAAATAAATACCAAAGTTAATATCCCTATCTGGTGGCATGCCCGACAGGTCTGTAAGAAAGACATCAGGAAAATCCCTCACTACTAGAACAGAATCGATACTAGGATTCTCTGCACTGACATCCCTCAAAAAGCTAAGTATGAAAGACAACATTTTCTAACTATTCGATGGGCCTTCAAAAATGATATCACCCTACTGGGGACAAAATAAGTTGAACCTCGCCACTTAATCCGTGGCACACCAGGCATAGCTAACATCACTGTCTTAGCATGACAGTCCAATGTAGCACGACATGTGGATAGCCAATCCATGCCTAATATCACATTAAAGTCCACCATACAAAGTAACAAAAGGTCCACTTGGGTCTCCAAAGCCCTAATAGTCACCACACATGACCGATATACACGGTCTATAATAATAGTTTCGCCCATCGGAGTAGATACACGAATAGATGAAACAACAGACTCATGGGGCATATCCAAATAATGAGCAAAATATGATGATACATATGAAAAAGTGGAACTAGTATCAAATAACACAGAGGCATCTATGTGGCAAACTAAAATAATACATGTAATCACGACATCTAAAGCAATAGCATCTGGTCTAGCTGGGAGTGCATAGAAATGGGCCTGACCACCACCGGATCGACCTCCCCCTCTAGGGTGACCCTTAGCTGACTGACCTCCACCCCTGGCTGCCTGAGTGGGTGGTGAAGTAACTAGAGCTGAAGTCGTGGGCTGACTCCTCTACTGAGATGGACCCCCAAGAAGACGAAGACACTACCTCCTCATATGCCTAAACTCTGCACACTCACAATAACTCTCTGGTGCGGGGGGAGGGGACTGAAGGGAACCCCTAGCACTACGATGACTAGCAGAAGAACCTAGTACAGAAAATCCCTGAACTGATGGAGTATGGGATGAACTCTAGGCTGGAAGGGCATTAAGTGATGAATGGCCCTGATGAGAACTATGAGAACCATGGCCCGATGATTCCCCACGATGAAATGGGCGAGCCAACTGAGCATGTATGAATGGATGGCCTCTACCATGCTAAAATTGGTATCTCGGATGAGCGCCACTAAAATTACCAGATCCCCGAGACCTCTTGGCCTCCCTCTCATCTCGCTCCTAGTGACGAGCTGACTCATTCTCTCTAGTAATATCAACAACCTGCTCAAAAGTAGTACCTGACACCCTCTCTCTGGTCATGAGAATCCGAAGCTAATATGTGAGGCCATCTACGAACCTCGTAATCCTCTCTCTATCCGTATGAATCAACCAAAAGGCATGACAAGCGAGCTTTGAAACTCTCATCTCATACTATGTCACAGGCATATCATCATGACGTAACTGCTCAAACTGCCTACACAGCTCCTCTCTGCGAGACTGTGGCACATACTTCTCCAAAAAAAGAGCAGAGAACTACTGTCAAGTTAGGGGCGCTGCATCAACAGGCCTACGCCTCTCATAATACTTCTACCAAGTAAAGACAGCTCCTGAAAACTGAAAAGTAATGAACGATACCCCAGTGGTCTCCAAAATACCCGCGGTCTAAAACATCCTCTGACACTTGTCCAAGAAACCCTAGCATCCTCACCCTCTACACCACTAAAAGTAGGAGGCTGAAGTCTACCAAACCTCTCCAATCGACGCTGCTCGTCGTCAGGCATAACTAGTACCACATAGTCCTGAGCAGGTGCAATCGGCTGGGCTGGAGGTGCCCTAGGTGTCTGAAGTCCCTGCACAACCTGCTCAGGTGTGCGAGCGGCAGGAGTCTTGGTGCCTCCCCTGGCCTGAGAAGTAGCTGAAGTCATAGTAACTGAGACCGACTCAGCTAGGCCAGTGCACACTGATAGAATCTGGGCAAGGGCCTCCTGAAGGCCTAGAATAATAATCGGCCCGGTTCCTGAGCTAGTCCTACTGGAGCATCCACAACTGGGACTTGATCATGAACTGGGGCGGCTGGTGGATCTGTAGCTGCTGCTCTAGCTATTGTGCGGGCTACACCCCCGCCCCTACCACAACCTCAGCGTCGACCTCGGCCTCCAGTGGCCCTAACTGGTGGTACTGGTGGTCGTCTATCCTGACCGGAAGCACGTGTCCTCACCATCAATGAGAGAATAGAATAACAGAAGTTTAGTAATAGAATCAACAAATTCGCACGACAGGAATTTCAAGAATGTGAAGCTTTTCCTAAAGGTTCTGCAGCCTCCCGAGGATAAGTACAGACGTCCGTACCGATCCACGAGACTCTACTAAACCGGCTCATGACCTGTGAGACCTATGTAACATAGGCTCTGATACTAACTTGTCACGACCCCAAACCACCCCGATCGTGATGGCGCCTATCACAGTACTAGCCCAACCGAATCAACACTAACAACATAAAGGTCTTTTGTAAATTCATTTTCTAATCAGATATAATCTCAAATTCTTCATTTTAATATATATCAAAATACGCGGAAAGACAAATACACAAATACATCAACACTGCCCGATCCCGGTGTCACTAGTCATGAGCCACTAAGATACTATCCAATACAGTCTACTCAATACAAGATAAGATTGAAATATAAAATACTGAGGATAGGAAGGAGAAAGGTAGGGCTGCGGACGCCGTGCAGCTTCCTTGCAATCTCCGAAAAATACTCTGAAGGCAAAGATCAGCTCTCACTCGGAGGCTTTGACACCTGGATGTGAGGCCAACTCAGTAAGTAACTAAATTATTTAAAGGCTAAGTGCACTGACAAGCATTTAAATCATATACATAATCCAATAAAGAATCTCAATAGAAATAACAAAGTCAAATTTGTAGTTCATTTCCTGAACATCTCGTAAAAACTCCAGTAGCAATGAAAAGTATTTAAAATATTTGTTCAACATTTTTCAATAGAGGCTCAGTATAAAGAAAGAGTGAAAATATTAATTTCATAAACAAGCCCATCGGGTAAAGTATCATTTATATATATAGCCCATCGGGCAAACCTCTCAGTCACTCGTGACTCAATTCTCGTCAATCAATACTCACACTTAACACTCCTGCTCAATAGAACTCTCATAATAATAACTGTGTGAAGCTTGATCTGTAAATATATATAGTCGACTGCGCTCACTGGGGGTGTGCAGACTCCGGAGAGGCTCCTACAGCCCAAGAGCTATATCGTTACGGCATGCAGCCCGATCCAACATATCGCTGCGGCATGCATCCCGATCCATATACATAAAAATATCGTTGTGGCGTGCAGCCCGATCCATAAATATATATATAATCCTCACCATTAGGTCCTCAACCTCTCTCAGTCATCTACCTCACAACCACTCGGGCATTTTAGTGAAAAATTTGGGAACTCAACCCAAACAGTTTTCATATATTTGAAAGTAGAGTAATAAAACTAAATCAAACAATGAACAAGTAAAAATCATGACTGAGGATATGCTTTCAAATAGAAACAGTGTGAGGATAGTAGTAAAAATACCCCTGAGGGTCCAAACGGTTCGACACATGGCCCCAAACATGGCATTCAGCCCAAGTTAACAGATTCATTTCTAAAACACATAGATATCATATAGAGTTTATCAAAATATGTAACTCTACAGGTGCCACGGGACAGACCAAGTCCCAATCCCTACGGGCGCATGCCCACACGCCCATCACCTAGCATGTGCGTCACCTCATATATCAAAATAGTACGAAATTTCAGGGTTTCATACCCTCAGGTCTAGATTTACAATCATCACTTACCTCGAACCGGACGAAAATCTACTCCACAATGCCCTTGCCTCTCGACTCGGCCTCAAATCATCCCGGATCTATCAAAAATCAGAATCATAACATCAATACAAGCCAAAGGGACAAAGCCCACACGAAATTATCAAATTAACTCAAAAAATCCCAAAATTAGTCAAACCTGGCCCCGGGACCACGTCTCCGAATATGATAAAAATTACAACACTAGAATCCTTATCCTCTCACGAGTCCAAACACACCAAAAACATCAAAATCAGACCTCAAATGGCCCCTCAAATCCCCAATTTTTAACTCTATAATTTCAAGCCCTAATTTCCCAATTTTTCACCCCTAATCTCTTCAATTTCCATGTTTAATGAACTGAAATTTACCATAGATACGAGTATTAAGTTCAAAGATCCTACCCCAACAAGAATCCCCTTGATTTCCTCTTCAAAACCCTCCAAAAGCTCCAATCCCGACTCAAAAATGATGGAAATGGGCAAATATTCGTGAAGGGATGCTTATATAGTTTCTGCCGCGGGATTCCGCACCTGCGGCTCCTTTCTCGCTTCTGCAAACAGCATCTGTGGTCAGCATAACCGTATCTCCGGTTTTTCATTAATTCCTCAGACACCGCACATGCGACCCAAATCTCGCACATGCGGGCTCGCAGATGCGGTCCAGGACTCCGCTCCTGCAACCAACACCGTTTCTGCGGTCTCCTTTCCGCTTCTGCGGCTCGCACCTATGGTCCTCAATCTGCAGGTGCGATTATGACAGAAAACAGCAGCTGAAGCTGCTAAATCTCAATTCCAATCTTTCCGACAACCTTCTGAATTCATCCGAGGCCCCCGGAACCTCAACCAAAAATACGAACAAGTCACATATCATCATTCAAACTCATACCAAACCTTGGAACACTCAAAAAAACATCAAAACACCAAATCGCCCTTGGATTCAAGCCTAAGGATTTCCAAACTTCTGAATTTCGCAACCGATCCAAAAACCTATCAAACCTCAACCGAATGACCTGAAATTTGGCACACACATCACAAATGACACAACGGACCTACTCCAATTTTTGGAATTCCATTCCGACCCCAATATCAAGATTTTCACTGCCGACTAAAAAAATGCCAAATTTCCAATTTCGCCAATTCAAGCCTAACTCTACCACGTACCTCCAAATAACATTCTGAACACGCTTTTAAGTCCAAAATCACCTAACGAAGCTATCTGAACCATTAGAATTCACATCCGAGAACTTCTACACATAAGTCAACATCCGGTTGACTTTTCGAACCTAAGCTTCCAAATAAGAGACTAAGTGTCTCATTTCACTCCATGACCGTTCCTAACACAGAACAACCAACACGATATGATGAAATATAGCTGAACAACATATAAAGAAGCAAAAATGGAGAGAACGGGACTACAACTCATGAAGCAACCGGCGGGTCGTTACAAAAAGAACGAGTAGATGGAAGGTGTTAATTATTACAAGATGTAAATTGCTTATCTTGAATACCATTTATAACTTGCATTTGTTGAATATAATTTATGTTCACTAATATAGACAAGCCTCAGTTTGGAAAATATTTTTATTTTTCCGGTATATCTTCCCCGATCAAACACCCTCTATCGCACCCTCGGATGTATTTCTCAATTTTCGACGAATAAGCGATGAAGCAGAATGAATTTTAAAAAGAACCCTTTTAAACTTGTAACAAATACACTATCTAAATTTCTTTCTGGTTGATAAACGTTTGATGATTATTTGTGATAGATGGTTAATAGTTTAAATTAAAAAACTCCATTTACGAAGTTTAAGCTACTAACAAGTACCTTGGATTCACTTTATCATATGTTCATATTAAACTGAGGCGGATCCAAGATTTAGATTTTATGAGTTCAACTTTTAAGATTTTTTGGCATTAAACTCACTGTATTTTAAAGTTATAGATTTATACCTACCATTTTATTGCAATTTTAATGAATTTTTACAAATAAATTTATGCTCCGTGATGAAAATATTCGGTTCAGATGCAGCCGGCGGGCAAACTCATCCGCCCCTGCTATTAAGGATAAATTGTGAAGCAGAGCGGAGCTAGAGCTTCGGACACGAGTTCGATTGAACCTAGTAACTTGGATTCAAACTCTATATTATTCTTTAAAAATTCATTGAATACGTACATATAATTAATTTAGGATCCATTAACTTAAAAGGAATAGAATTTCGAAATCTTTAGCTTCAAATTTCGGCTTCGCCTCTGCTCTGAACATTACTTTTAGCGGTAGCAGTTCAATAAACACAACCTTGCAGTACATGTGCTTAACTTGTTCAATGAAATTCCAGTCATAACAAGTAAATTGGTTTCGACGAACGAGTCAGTTCAACCAACCAGAAGCTACTACCGATACAAAGCATTGTGTTTACCCTTCAAAATAGATAACAATTGAATTTATATGTGATTTTAAGAATATGTGAATTAATTCAATTCAAGTGATTAATGGCGTTAGATTAAGCAAATGAAAAACATAATAAATGGCCAAACCAATAATAAGAGAATCACGGGCTCGGTTAGTAGCTCGATGAAGAACCTGTCTTCGATCCTGAGCTTGCACTTATGAAGAATTGATGAAAAAAATAAGAACTTTCAATAACAGAGAGAATGGAGGTAATTTGCCTTGATATGCATGTTACAATGTCCCTAATGAATAGTTAGTTTCCCCTTTATAGAGTAAGGGAGTTTTACCCTAGGTACAATTCTAAAAAAGGGTAAAAATATCTTTTTTCGCCAATCACTGATTGATCCTTGATATGGGCCGAGATTTACGTCGTGACATCCGGTTGGGCACGGATACCACGACCCTATGTTAGTCATGTGCGGTTGTTTAGCAATGCTCTCCGAAATCTTGGGACTCGAAACGGACCCGGAGGACGTGGTCCCGATGCCTCTTAAAGCAGGTATTTTTGCTCGAACCCCGATACGAGGGGTTCCTCGCCCTAATTCTGATTCCTTAAGGTCACATCACTGCTCCATTTTTGCACTAGGAAATCGAGGTGTCCAATAGGGTCGATTTTACCTACTACAGGTAGTCCCTTCGTTTCTTAGAGAGTAGGTTTACAGAAATGATGAGAAACAACAGATGATTTTTGATTCCTTCTTCAATACTTCATAATAGAAACGACAACAAAGTCGAAACGTCCCACCAATCGCATTGTTCTGACATCGAACACATGTCAGCCATCGATAGGTTACTTTTGAATGTGAAGCGACATAAAATTTCTATAAAATCTTCCATCCTTCGTTCTTTTTTCACCTTTTGACCAAGCTTCTATCATCAAATTTTCAAGCTGTTATTAACCTTCTTCAAACTTTCATATCCTTCCCCCCATTCTTCTAGATTCTTCAGTGATTTCTAGGTTTTTCACCCTAATTTCCTTTAAATTTTTATGCTCTGTTCTTCATCTTCAAAACCCATTTCTCCAAAACTTTGCATTCTTTCCTCAAATTTTAAAACACTCCCCCAGATGACAATGGCCAAAACATCGAAAACCGTCCCCTAACAAGTTGCCTCTTCATCTTCTCAATCGGTCGTTGGTACTGAAGCAGTTGCCTCTGAAGGTCGCCCTCGAAATGGCTTCTTGTGATTGCTAACAAACCGACCGTCGAGCCTCCCTTGACAGCGTTCATTCTTGGGGGATGCTCAATTATAAATGACTTTAAAGTCGAGAAGCCTTTATGCAAACAAGATTAGGGTGAAGGAGTATCGAGGTACATATGCTCCATGACCGAAGACGTTCTTTCCATAGTTCAAAAGGACTGCGATTGGGAGGGCAAGTATGTAGTAGTCTCCGGGCCTGAGGACGCCATTACTACCCACGTGGAGGGGTAATTATGTTTTTACACTTACCCTTTCACATTGGGCCCGGTGGACCCGGTTGTTCTGAATTTTTACAAGAGGTACGAGGTGTACCTCGGGAAAATCCATCCATTGTTGTGGAGGATCGTGACCCTCCTATACTACTTCGTGAACAAGTCGAGTTTCGTCAACTCACGATCGACCACCTGCTCCGATTATACAATCCTCGAATGTTCCGAGGGGGACTGATCAAGCTTACTTACTGGGCCAACAAGGCCCCTTTTTCGAGTATCGACGAAGACCAAGATCGGGGCTGGTAGGGACGCTTTGTTCGAGTGAAAATTGTGGATTTTAACCCCCCCCCCAAATACATGACATATCCCGAGAAGTGGAATGCATTTCGTAAGTGCGATCTCTTTTAACCATCAAAAGTCTTTTCCTTCGATTTTTCTCATTTATGCTTGCGATTGTCCAACTGTTGCCCAGGTTCTGAATGCGTCTCCCCAGCTAAAGAAATGGATCGAGGGCATCTGTACTCAGATGTCGTACTTTGAGCGCACATGGCGCAGACTTTCGAAGGGACGATGGGAGTCTCGTACTCATGGTAAGGCCTTCCCTCGAATAGGTAACATCAGGGCTTTCTTATCAACATCATACTCAATCTTCTTTCCTCTTTTTTCTTTTTGTAGGCCTTTAGAAAGGGATGGGGAAGTGCCCTTGTCTGTTGATCCCTCCGCTCTGAGCAGCTCGGGGCTGCAATGATGGAAAAGAAGAAGAAGAAGAAGAAGAAGAAGATTAAGAAGAATAAAAGGAAGGCTTCAGGCTCCTCAAGTTTTGCAGCAAAGCCAAAAAAAAAGATTAGCTTGTAAGCCAAAGAGAGGCTTCGGTTCTCGAGCACCGGACTCGGATTCACTTCTTCGGCTCAGGGATGGGACCGAAGAAGATGATATTTTTGTGTCCCATGGGCTAATCTCTCCGGAAGAGCACGCAGTAGTCAAGGGGGAGATGTTGGAGGCTGATTTCCCTCAGGCTTGGGAGATCGATGTGGAGACGGGGCTGAGACCCCTGGGAAGTCGGCTCCGCTCTGCCCGGTGTAATAGAGATTTTAGGGTCGCCATCCTACACTGAGTCCATGCTCGAGAAAACCCGAGAAGGGAAGGAGAGGTCTAACGAAGGGGCTCATGGCGCGGACGATCCCCTTTGTTCCTTTTTTGATGGCGTGGACTCGTCCGTTTTGAAAGACTTTTCTGGGTTGAGCGACCTGGAAGTGCCGAGGAAGGATCCATCTTCAAAAGTTGGCAGGCCAAATTTGAGCCCAAAGTTCATTAACCAGTCCCCGCCCCGAGTGTGGATCCCGGCCGTAAGAGATCGATAATCATTATTGTCCCGGAGGATGCCTGAGTTCTTTCTGCTCTTGTGGGAGTAGTGAGTTACCTCTTATGCCTGGTGACCGAAGAGGACCAAGCAAAGATGAATGAGGTGGACGTGTCGTGCCTTTTCAATGAGGCACAGCAGGCGCTAAATCGGGTGAGGAATCATTATGCTCCTTTAAACTTTTACTTAGGTTTGATATTTCTCATGTTTTTTACCCTTTTGCAGGTCTCGGTACTTCATCATGATAGCTTCCTTCGGTACCGGGCTGAGGCCAACAAGCTTGAGCTTGAGGTTAAGGAGCTTGCCTAAAAAAAGGATATGTACAAGCTTCTTAGCGAGCAGAACAAGGGGCCATCAAGGACCTTCAGGCCGAGCTGAATTGGGCTTAGAAGGAGGCTTCGACCCTGAGGCGGGAACACACCGATCTAGTAAAAAAGGTATAGGTTTTTGAAGTTAGAAATGAGGAATTACCATGGCGACTAACCAAACCTTGCAGGTCCAGCAGAAAATCGACCGAATCGATCAACTCCGAGCTAAAAAGAATGAGGTCCAAGCCATGGCCGATGGTTGAAAGAGAAAAATGGATCGGTTGGCTTCGGAGAAGGAAATCGCCTAGGCACAGCTGGCGTCGAAAAGGGACCAACTTCAGGTAGCAAAGAGAAAGCTGATAAATGTTCTCAGCTGAATGATGAACTCCGATCGCAATTGAGATCGACTTTGGAAGAGCGGTACGCCCTCGGTAATGAATGTGAAGCTATAAAGTCTCAGTTGTGCACAACTACCGTCGATGCTGAAGAGATGATGGCCCAGTATAAGGACAATGTCGAAGTAGCTGAGGCTCTCCTGAAGACCAATGCAAAATATATGAGGCGGATGGTTCGTAGGGAGACCCTCAAAGAGATTCATGCTCGGGGCTTTGATCTATCAGCCAAAATCGAGGAGGCCAAAAGGCTAGAGGCCGAGGCGAAGAAGTTTTTCGAACCCGAAGGCACGGAGGGCTCCGAAGGATCCGGAAGCTCTGATGGTTCTGATGGAGAATTGGGCCCTGGTGAAGATTAGGCATGAGTGCCTTAAAACGTTTATAGCTTTTGTATTGTTGTATATATCTTTTGTTTATTTCGAGGCTGTTTTTGTTGGGCCTTTGTAAAGACATTTTGGAATTTATAAAAAATTTCCCTTTTGGCAATTTTTAAGTCTATTAGCATCTTTTTACAACTGAAAATATTCTTAATGCCTTAGCACAAAATCAAATGTTGTAATAAGTCATTTTTCATTTGCTCGAAACTTGTGAAAACTTGGACTGACTGGAAATTTCCCCAAGATGCTAGCTTAAATGTTTTTAGACTATGCCTTTTTTGAGGGCAGCCTTTGAAAATGTTTAGAATTTTGTTGAAGGCCTTATGTTTTGATTGTGGGCTTCGGACGTTCCCGAACCGTTTTTAGGGTGGATGTAGCCTATTAGGTTTAGGTACTACCTAATAGGCTTTGTGCCCTCGGGTTTCAATAATTCGAGTCGTCCGTACTTATTTCGATCAACAGTCTCTGTGTGGGGGTAGACCTTTGGGCTCGGAGAGGGGTGGCCCTTGGGCTCGATAGTCCCCGGGTAGGAGTAGCCCTTAGGCTCGATACTTTTAAGAAGAAACAGCATGTATTAGCAAGGCAGAAAATTTCTTTCATTTTTGTGTGCAATGTACAAGATTGTAAGCGTGTAAAAGCTTTTATAATTGCTAAGGTGGCCTAGGCGGGCACGGTTCACTTAACCATTTGGCTCTTACAATAAATGCTAGTCACTGAGCGTAGACTGCTCGAACATAAATTTTCCTTCCTTGCGGAAAATTTCGACCCGAAGGTCATGGCCCCAGTATTCGAGGTTAATCTCAAGAGGGCTTGGATACTATTTATGCGACCATTGATTCTGATTTAAAATCGATTTTCAATTCAATGTTAGCACGATTTATTGTTTCCTCGTTAAAAACCTTGCCGGAAAACCCATTTGGGACAAAATCAGTTTAAGGAAAAAAGAGTGCAACACGTGCTTTCAGCCTAACAGCCACATTCTCCTTTGGTCGTTGCTTACAGGTGTTAGTCCGACTCGTAATATTTTCTAAAACAAGTGAATGAGATCGTAACTTAACAGTAGTACCATTTTAAGTACAGAACGTTCTAGTTGCGCGGTAGTTGTGCATCGTTTCCTGCTTCGAGTTTGTATGAACCTTTACTGGTAATCCTGATGATTCGATATGGTCCTTCCCAATTCGATCCCAGCTTCCCTTTGTTCGGGTTCTGGGTATTTAGTGCTACTTTTTTTAACACCAAGTCCCAGATATTGAAGTGTCGGAGGTTGGATCTTTGGTTGTGATATCTTTCTATCAGTTGTTTCTGGACAGCCAAACGGACAAGGGCAGCCTCGTTCCTCTCATCCAATAATTCTAGGCTCATGCTCATGGCCTTACCATTTGATTCTTCGGTTGCATATCGGAACCTGAGGCTCGGTTCTCCCACCTCAACCGGTATTAATGCTTCAACACTATAGACCAATGAGAACGGAGTGACCCCGGTACTAGATTTTGAGATCATACGGTATGCCCACAAGACTTCAGGCAGAATTTCCTTTCATTTCCCTTTGCCATCGATCAACCTTTTCTTCAGGTTTTGAAGTATGGTCCTGTTCGTAGACTCTGCCTATCCATTCCCACTAGGGAGATAGGGAATTGACAAAATCTTTTTGATCTTATGATCCTCGAAAAATTTGCTTACCTTGCTGCCGATGAACTGTTTCCTGTTATCACACACTATCTCGGCCAGTTTACTGAACCGACATATTATATGGTCCCAAATGATATCGATGACCACTTTTTCCCATACCTTCTCGAACGCTTGAGCTTCGACCCATTTAGAGAAATACTCAGTGATAAATAGTATAATTGATCCTTACCGGGTGCCCATGGCAGGGGACCGACAATGTCCATTCCCCATTTCATGAACGGCTAAGGTGACAAGACCAAATGTAGTAGCTCTCCAAACTGATGGATCATCGATGCATGCCTCTGGCAACTGTAGCATCTTCATACAAAGTCTTTTGCATTTTTTCTCCATGTTGATCCAGTAATAGCCGGCCCTGATTATCTTCCGAACCAATGACTAAGCCCCCGAATGATTTCCGCAAGTGCCCTCATGACCTTTTCTCAAGATGTATTCGATGTCTCTCGGTCCCAAGCATACGATGAGTGGACCGTCAAATGTTCTTTTATACAAAGTACCTTCTGACAAGCTAAACTTGGCCACCTTTATTGCTCAGAGCTCTCGATTCTTTGGGATCCGGGGGAAACTTCCTAGTTTTCAAGTAGTCTATATACTTATTTCTCTAGTCCCAAGTCAAACTTGTTGAGTTTATTTTAGCATGGCATTCTTCCACTACTGATTTCATGAGTTGAACGACCGTTCCTGAGCTAAATTCATCATCATCAACCAATGACCCCAAGTTAGCCAGAGCATCAGCTTCGCTATTTTGATCCCAGGGTACGTGCTGTAGGGCCCATTCCTTGAATCTATGTAGCATTACCTGTAATTTGTCCAAGTACCTTTGTATTCATTCCTTTTTTATTTCGAATGTCCCATTGACTTGATTTACCAAAAGGAGGGAGTCGCACTTAGCTTCGGCCACTTCAGCCCCCAGGTTTTTAGCCAGTTCGAGACCTACAATCATGGACTCATGCTTGGCCTCATTGTTAGTCAATTTTACAGTTCTAATGGATTGCCTAACTATGTTACCCATCGGCTTCAGCACAATTCCGAGTCCAGACCCTTTTACGTTCGAGGAACCGTCTGAAAAGAGGATCTAGATTCCCGAGGAAGTCCACGAGGTTAACAAAATTCCTTTTTGACTTCGGGTATTAAGGCCAAAATGAAGTCAGCCATGAAGTCTGCCAAAATTTGAGATTTGATGGCATCCCGAGGTCGATACTCTATATTGTACCCACTAATTTCTATGACCCATTTGGCCAATTGGCCCGAGAGCTCGGGTTTGTGCATTATGTTCCTTAGTGGGTAGGAATTTATGACGTATATGGGATGG
Organism: Nicotiana sylvestris; assembly: GCF_000393655.2. Lineage (NCBI taxonomy): Eukaryota > Viridiplantae > Streptophyta > Magnoliopsida > Solanales > Solanaceae > Nicotiana > Nicotiana sylvestris. The sequence goes on from NC_091065.1 coordinate 52,134,108, forward strand.
CATTGAAAGTGTGACTTCAACTTTCTTGAGGCGCTTAGCAAAGCGAGCGCTAATTTTTCCAAGTGAGGGAACTTTGTTTCAACCTCACCTAGAGTTCTACTAACATAATAGATAGGAAATTGCGTACCTTCATTTTCCCAGACTAAGACTCCACTTACCGCTAACTCGGTTACCGCTAAGTACAGGTACAGTTTCTCGTCCACATTCAGAGTATGGAGCAAGGTTGGACTCAAAGGGTACCATTTGAGTTCTTCTAATGGCACTCCGGGGTCCATGAAAAGTTATTCTTTTTCTTCAATAACAAGAACAACCGATAGATCTTATTGGAGGACCTCGATATGAATTAGCCCAGGGCGGCAATGTGCCCGATTAGCCTCTGAAGCCTTGGCACTATCCACCATGGTGACATCTTCTATAGCTTTGATTTTGCTGGGATTGATCTCGATCCCTCGATTGGACACCATGAATCCAAGGATCTTCTCGGACCCAACTCTGAATATGTATTTCTCCAGGTTTATCTTCATATTGTATTTCCTCAGTATGTTGAAGCTGCAAATGTTTCAAATGGTCCTCTGCTCGTAGGGACTTAACTAACATGTTGTTAATGTTATGTTCCATTGATTTTCCTATTTGTTCTTCAAACATCTGGTTTACTAGACGTTGATAAGTGGCACCGGAATTTTTTAGTTCGAACGACATTACGTTATAACAATAAATGCCGAATTTAGTGATAAAGGAAGTTTTTTCTTGATCACCCGAGTCCATCCAGATTTGGTTATACCTGGAATAAGTGTCGAGAAAGCTGAGTATCTCATGCCCGGCCGTTGCATCGATCATGCACTCGATGTTACGCAAAGGAAAAGATTATTTGGGGCACGCCTTGTTCAAGTCTTTGTATCTACGCACATTCTTAATTTATTTCCCTTTTTATGCACTACTACTACTACGTTAGCCAACCAATCTGGGTACTTAACTTCTCGGATGGAACCTATTCTAAGGAGTTTGGATACCTCGTCTTTGAGGAATGCATGCTTGGCTTCGGACTGGGGCCTCATCTTCTGTTTAACCAGGTGGAACTTCGGATCTAAGCTTAGCTTATAACTGGTTATTTCTGGCTGGATCCTTGTTATGTCTAGATGGGACCAAGCAAAACAATCTACATTAGCTATAAGGTAATTAATGAGCATTTTTCTGAGCTCGGGAGTTAACCCTGTGCCCAGGTATACCTTCCGATCGGGCAAGTGTTCGATCAGTATGACTTGCTCCAGCTCCTCGACCGTAGATTTGGTGGCATCAGAATCGTCAGGGGTGATGAACGACCTAGGAACTTCATAATCATCATCCTCGCCTGCTTCATGCTTCTCTAGTTCAATCGAGGCTGGTGTTGGTGATTGCTATTTAGTTTCTTCCTTTCTAGCTGGATCCAGGTTCTTCGATGTCGAGAGTGCAAAAATCGGGATCACTTCATCTACCGCGAACATTTCATTTGCGGCAAGCTGCTCTACAGAAACCATAATGATCCCTCCCAGTTTTGCGCCACCTTTTTCCTCGCGGAGTCCGGGTTTCGACATTCAATGGTAACAACTCGTTTCCTTTTGGGAATTGGGTATTTAAAGTGTCGCCACCTAACGGATTAAAATGTGTTAGGGTACCTAGAGTAGTTAACTCATGTAACTAGTTTGAATTACCAGAGATTAGGGTAAGGGTTCGAAATAACCTTGAGGGGAAGGTGTGAGGCACCCCTCACAGTCCATAATGGTGGTCCCGGCCAAACTCAGCTATGTGAATTAGTCATTTAATAGGTAAGCAATCTAAGAACACATTTGCAAATAAAGGAAGTTTAGGTAGTCTGAGCACACATATGTAAATAAAGGAAGTTTAACGGATAGGTAGTCTAAGCACACATATGTAAATAAAGGAAGGAAAGTCCTAAGTTGGTTAGCCTATAGGATCACATCTATACAATACTCGGTAAGTCTTCCTCAAATAGAGGGGTTACACGTGGCATTAACGCACAGGTCATCATATCCTTTTTACTACCCATTACCCTCCCTTAGCGGTTACATAAGCGAGTTTAATTAACGAAATCTAAGCATGCTGCATTCTTTACCCGTCCCTTCGTTGTGGTCCTAGAGGTGTTTAGGACCTCTAAATTTAGGCAGTACTAGACCCTTCTAAGGTTTTTAAAAGGTAAAATCTAAACGACAACAAATAACATATATGACTGTCAAATAGGGAAGCAATTAAGGGGCTCATGTTTACCTCCACACATAAACAAACAAGTAGCACGTCTCAAACAGCAGATTTTAAAGAATTTTAGAAGGTCCTATAATAGGATATCTTGGAGAGCATCACAAATATAGAATATGCAGCATTGTTTTAAAACGAAGTGATATAACCAGATCAGTTTGCCTACTGATTTTAGAAACTGTTAAACCTGGACAATTTTACAAACACGACACCATTTCGCAATTTTTATGAAACTCTTAATTACCTAAGGCTTGCTTAGGTGTGGACCTGTTGTACCCCTATAAACATGCTGTCTAAAGCAGAATTCTGGGAATTAGTCAAATAGCTTGAGTTTTATTAAATCCTATAGGCATGCTAGTCTAGGTGTTGAATGTTACAAAAATCTGATTTCATGCATATTTATACTAGAACATAATATCTATGTGTTGGGGTTGTCTTTAAACCTATTTATAGATAATTATTCATTTAAGCGACATAGATATGATTTAAAGCAAATGAAAACAGAGTCCTAAGGCAAGATTTCTAATGCACAAAGAGAGATGGTCATTTTATTAAGCATGATTACAGCGGTGACTTTAACAACAGATTTTCTGGTGATTATGGCTTGTGCAGAAACAGAGTTTTCGTTATAATAGAATGATGAGCCTATAAAATGTTTTCTAATAGGCAAAATTAGTAAATATGATTATCCTAATGCAAGATATCTAATGCACATATTTATGGCATGGTTTTTGATACAAATAGGCATAGCAAAGCTAGAGGCATGATATCTATTGCATAATATAAACCTAAAGCATGATTTCTATTGCAAATCGACATAATATAAACATAAAGCATGATTACTGCAAATCAACATATATATATAAATCTAAAGCATGATTTTTACCCAGTTTCCCCACAAAATCGTATAGGAACCCTCCCCGTTTTACTAATTATCCCAATATCTGTTTACAAAGAATATTGTTACAAACCAGGATCGAATGAATTACATAAATAAATGTAAACTATACTATAGGGAGCCTGAATTAGGCCCAAAGTAAACCTGAGGATGCCAGGCCTTCAAAAATAGTCTGAGATGCCAAGAATCTCACAGCCAATAGTGTGTCCTGGTGTGTCAAAGTTCCCGAAGGACCTCAAGGATCCCGAGCAGTGCTCATACCAAGACCTTTTCTCAAATAGAGGATTAGTTATGTGTAGTGTGGAAGGGCCAGTCCTAGTGTGCTAGAGTTCAGAGGAATCTTAAGGATTCCTAAGCAGTACACACACTGGAGGGGAAGAACCTAATAGTCTAAGAATAAAGTGAGAGTGCTTGACATAGTTTTAAAAGACTTAGTAAAATAGTGTAGAGACAATTTTAGAAGTGAAAATATTTTTAGGAAGAGAAACAATTTTCAGGAATATGCTAGGGGTGAAAATAGTCTTGAAATCAATTTTGAAAAGAACAGACATATAGTCACACAAACTTAGAGTGCTCAGACTCACAATCACTCAGCAATCAGCTATATAAACAGGGGTCAAGGGGGTTGGGGACATACAGAGTTCAAACACATAAATAGAGTCTAGGGGAGCATATGGAGCAATAACTGTACAGAACAAATAGGAATCTACTAGTTCAGAGACTTAACAAGTTAGTCATGATAAGAAGCAATTAAGACATAGGCATAGAATGCAGTGAAATAGTCATGTTGAAGACAAAGTGCATACTAATTAGGATCAACCAAGTACATTACACAACTAAGTTATCGACATGATCGCACCAATTAAAGAGAGTAAACAGAGACTAAATAAACATGTTGTCCAATTATCAAACATACAAGTGAGACCCAGACATACTGATTGCACATTTGAACAAAGGAGGACAGAATTTAGACATGCTGAGTAAAGCAGTAAACAAGAAGATAAAGTAAGTACATAGCAAATCGAACTAGTGCAAAACATGGAACACATAGATTTTGAGTTTCAGAATTGAACTAGAGACATACCAGTTAGAGAAGCAAAGCGTAGAATGTAAAGCAAGTGTAATTCCACTGTCTAGCCTTGTCTTTCAGCTAGCTAGACCAACAGTTAGCACAAGTAACAGAGAAAGAAGAGAGAATTTAAGTGTATGTGTATGTGTGTATATTCTGAACTTAGTTCGTGTGTTGAGAGGTAAAAACAAGAGTGTATATATAGCAGTTTAAGAGTAGCACAAATAAGGTGAAGGAATCCGCATTCAGTCAATTAAGGAAATCATATAATCCAATAACATAAGTGTTCGAAATAGACCCCCTTAATTAGGGGTAATTGATTAACGGTAACAATAGGGGTTTAATTAAGGCAAGGAGTCTAAACCATATCAAATAAGGAATTAGTAAGAATCACAAAGTTATATGGGCAAGTAATTAAGGCAGAGATGACCAATTAAAGTTATAAACAATGAAACAAACAAAGTCTATGCATACGAATCTTTAACAGAGTAAAGCAATCAGCAAAACTTTCAAAATAATACTGATTTCTGGAAAGAATTACTCAACTTCCATAAATAGAAATTAGCCTAAGTAAAACCTCACAGAAACATAGAACTTAGTCGGAAAAAGTAGGTTCAAACCCTAACAGAAATGAATTAGGGAAAAAACCACAAAATACTGGATTTCACAAAGAAAATGTTTAAGTCCAAATGACAGAGTAAATTTATACGATTGGTAACACGGAAAGACCCAAAATCGAAGCAAAGATTGGAAAAATCAGTATATTGCATAGAATCAACTAGGGTTCGAATACTCTTGCAAAAATCAGTGAAGAAGGTGAAAAAATAATTGATTAAACACTTAGAAGTCAGAAAGACCTTTGAAAAACAATTTGGGATGAACCCTAGTTTAGGAAGAGCGATAAAAGTCGGAATAGTTAATTAACCCAGAAAATTTTAAAGGAAAACACATAATAGTGCTCAAATCACCCCAAATCTATACAGATCAGTGAAGAATCGATAGTAACGGACTTGGTTTTTTCAGAAAAGTAGTAGAGATGAGAGAATATGTTAAGAACCCATAGATTCATAACAAAATAAAGAGAAGTTCTTACTCACAGTCGGAAAAATGGCCCGAGACAGGCTAATGAACGAAATTTCAAACTAGAACCAGCTAGGTTCTTTGAGATCTTCTCAAGGATGCAAGAAATCAATGTGTCATGGTGTGTAGAGGGTCAGGTCTGGTCGGAGAAGCCATGGAAGCCTCATAAGGTGGAGGTTTATGCCGGTGATGGCGCTTAGAATTAGGGTTAGGTCGATAGAGTTTGAGAGAAGAGGGAGATGATGACGGCGGGTGAGGGAGAGAATAAGAGGGTTTGGGGGGGGGGGTTAGGTCTAGGTTTAATTAAGGAAGGGGGGTTGTGGACCGTTGATCTGAATGATCAACAGTCAGGATTGAATGGGGGTCTTGGGTCGAGCAGATGTGTATTTGGGCTTAAGGGAATTGGGCCAAATTTAGAGGGGTTTTTGGGCTGGTTTGAAAAAGGTTTTGAGCTGGTTTAAAAGGGGTTAGATCTTAAACTAAAGGGGCTATTTATTAAATACCCAAGTAATTAAATAAAAATTATTTTATAAAATAATTAACAATTAAAAAAATAATTTTATGCATAGAAGTGTTTAAAATAATTATTCGCTATTTTAAAAAATACAATGGACCATCTTCTGGTAAAATAATGCAATAATGTGTGCATGGGCTATAATTGTAAAGTTATTGCAATTGTAACCAAAAAATATAAATCTAGCCATTTGTGAAATAATTTGAACTTAATATGACTATAAATGGCAATATTAAATCATGAAATTTTATAAAGTTATTTGTGATGCAATTTTGTAATTATTTATATAAATAAAATACTAGGATAAATTAATTTTAAAATGTAGAATTTATGGGAAAAAATATCAATTGATGTTAATGCATAGTTTTTGAAGGTATATATGCACTTAAAAAGTATTATAGGGAAAAATTGGGTATCAACAGTTGTCTCTCTTTACCCGAAAAGGATGAAAGAGTTTTCGGCTAAAGAAATGATGGCCAATTTTGACCGAATGGGCATCTTGGAAATATAGGCCGAACCCTGGTCTTTGAGCTGCCTACATACCTCTGGTTTTACAGGAATCAAGCCATGTGTAGTTCTGGATCTACCGGTGAATGAATCTTATGGAGTTGTTATAGGAATGGTAGCCAATTTCAGCAAAGGTTCTTTTGTGAAGGGTAATGTCGGATGGAGTTATGATTATTGGTCTGGAGTGTAACGAAGGTATTGTAGGGAAGATATCTGAATATCGCAGAGTAGGTGGGTGATTTATGGGAATCAGTCATGAATGGAAAAATGAAAATATCATGAGTGAAAACCAGAGCGAAGGCTACTCCTGTTTGAAGGACGGTTACCTCCTGGATTACTTGCAAAACTTAACTCACAATGCATGAGAATATATAGATAATGCAAATTCCCATTGGACCATGAAAGATTGTCTTTGGGCAGTATAGATGACGTCCCTAGACTGTGATGTCCTGAGCAATGAATTGTGAGATAGGAGATTCGCAGGCCATGAAATGATGTTCTCGGGCCATGAGGATGGTGCCTCTAAACTATGACGCCTTTGAATAATGATATGCAAACTGAGAGATCCTCAGGCCATGGCATGGTTTCTTCTGGCTATGAGGATGATGCCTTTAGACAATGACGTCTTTGGACAAGTTAGCAATATTTTAGCCCATGAGATGTAATAATATGATGCTAAAATCAACAAGACAAGGCTTAGTCTTGTGAGGTTGAGGGCAGAGCTTAGACCGAAAGAGGAGCAAATAGATAGTGCCGGAATAGAGCAACATTTATGCAAGGGGACAATGCTTAGTCCCATGAGAAGGTAGTGCTTAGCCTTATACAAAATTGGAGACAGAGTATAGTCTCATGCAAGATGTGGGAGAGGGCTTAATCCCATGCATATGGAAGGCAGAGCTTAGCCTTATGCAAATATGGATGTAGGGCTTAGCCTCATGCAAGATAGAGACATGGCTTAGTCTTAGACAAAGAGAAGGAAGTTCTTAGCCTCATGCAGATATGGAGGTAGGGCTTAGCCTCATGCAAGATTGGAGACAGAGCTTAGTATCATGTAATGAGAAGGCAGTGCTTAGCCTTATGCAGATATGGAGGCATGGCTTAGCCTCAAGCAAGATGGGGACAGGGCTTAGTCTCATACAAAGAGAAGGCAGTGCTTAGCCTTATGCAAATATGGAGGTAGGGCGTAGACTCACGCAAGATTGGAGATACAACTTAGTCTCATGCAAAGAGAAGGCAGTGCTTAGCCTTATGAAAATATGGAGGCAGATCTTAGCCTCATGCAAGATTGGAGGCAGAGCCTAGTCTCATATAGGATGCGGGATAGGGCTTAGTCTCATACAGATAAAAGGAAGAGCTTAGCCTTATGCAAAATGGAGGCAGGGCATAGCCTTATGTAGATGGAGACAAGGCTTAGTCTTATGCAAAGAGAAGGAAGTGCTTATCCTTATGCAAATATGGAGGCAGGGCTTAGCCTCATGCAAGATTGGAGACAGAGCTTAGTCTCATGCAAAGAGAAGGCAATGCTTAGCCTATGCAAATATTGAGGCGGGGCTTAGCTTCATGTAAGATTGGAGACAGAGCTTAGTCTCATGTAGGATGCGGGACAGGGCTTAGTCCTATGCCGATGGAAGGCAGAGCTTAGCCTTATGAAAAATGGAGGAAGGGCTTAGCCTCATGCAGATGGAGACATGGCTTATTCTCATGCAAAGAGAAGGCAGGGCTTAGCCTCATGCAAGATTGGAGACAGAGCTTAGTCTCATGCAGGATATGGGACAGGGCTTAGTCCCATGTAAAGAACATGTAGTAGAAAATATCTTAGTTGGAGATATATTCGGTGTCTGGTGGCCCGATTGATAGTGATTTTGCTGCGTGTACATATTTGCGAATGCTACTGTTATGTCAGATGTGCCTACGCTCAAAGAAAAATTATAAATTTTGTAAGGGGAGGTTGGTTCATGCCTTCGTCTGTTGGCTTTGCTCCTCCGTTCTGGAGGCCTTTTTTGAGTTTCCCTGGGTAACACCTGACTATTACATAAATAGAGTTTTCAAAAATATGCAATTATTGATGAAAATAGAGTTATTTTAGAAAACATACTGAAATATCAAGTAATTTTAGATGAACTAGTTATTGTATCATATTCCAGAGACATTGCAGCTTTCTTGTGTTAGAATTTTGAGGGTCCTCCTCAAAATTCTGCCCTAGTTTTGCAGATGATCCTTCGGCCGTTTGCAAGTGACGAAACTTGTTGAAACTTCTTTGGAATTTTGAGAATCCTTCTCAAAATTTTGCTCCGGTTTCATAATAAATTTCTGGCTTTCTGGCATGGGATGATGTCGGCTGGACTTGCTCCGGAATTTTGAGGGTCCTCTTCAAATTATGCCCCAGTTTCAGGTTATAGGGGAAATGAAAATTTTATCATGATATGACGAACCCATAGGGCTACCTATGTATCCCCTCTTAAATGGGAATCAGGTCAAGCGTAGTTCAATTACATAATGTGAATGCGAAACATCTAAGCATAGTATCTTTTGACTACGTTTGAATTGATTGGTTTTGGCTAGAGTTCTCCGTCCATTTCTGCAAGTATGAGTGCTCCTCCTGTTAGCACCCTGTGAACCATGTAGGGACCTTTCTAGTTGGGAGAGAATTTTCCTTTGGCTTCATCTTGATGTGGGAAGATCTTCTTCAGCACCAGTTGTCTTGGTGCAAACTATCTTGGTTTCACCCTTTTGTTGAAAGCTCTGGACATTCTGATCTAATAAAGCTGACCGTGACATAGCGCTCATTCTTTTTCCATATATAAGGGCCAATGGCTTATAGCGACTCCTTATCCATTCTGCATCGCTGAGTTTAGATTCCTGTATGATCCTTAAAGAAGGAATCTCTACCTCGGCTGGGATGATAGCTTCGGTACCATAAACTAGTAAGTAGGGAGTTGCCCCAGTTGATGTGTAGACTGTAGTGCGGTATCCCCATAGGGCAAAGGGTAACTTCTAGTGCCATTGTTTGTGGTTTTCTACAATTTCCCTTAGTATCTTCTTGATGTTCTTGTTGGTGGCTTCTACGGCTTCATTCATTTAAGGTCTGTATGTTGTGGAGTTCTTGTGCTTGATTTTGAAAGTCTTACACATGGTCTTTATCAGATAATTGTTGAGATTGGAGGCATCGTCAGTGATGATTGATTCTGGAAATCTGAATTGGCAAACAATCCGGTCGCAGACAAAATCTTCCACGACTTTCTTAGTTACTACCTTGTAGGATGCGGCCTTTACCCATTTTGTGAAGTAGTCAATGGCCATTAGAATAAACCTGTGCCCGTTTGAAGCAGTGGGCTTAATCAGACCGATGACATCCATTCCTCAGGTAAAGAATGGCCAAGGTGAGCTTGTTGCATTGAGCTCATTTGGCGGCACTTTTAGCATATCGGCACGTACTTGACATTGGTAGCATTTTCGGACATACTGGACGCAATTTGTCTTCACGGTCATCCAAAAATAACCGGCCCTAAGTATCTTCTTGGCGAAGACAGAACCATTCATATATGGGCCTAGGTCCCAGTATGTATCTCCTCAAGTAGCTTAGAAGCCTCTTTTGCATCGACACACCTTAGCAATCCCAAATTAGGAGTTCTTCTGTACAAGTTTCTTCCGTTGTAGAAGAAGAGATTGGACAACCTCTGAAGTGTGTGTTTCTGAGCATGGTTCGCATGCTCCGGGTATTCTCCTTTTGCCAAGTACTTTCTGATGTCATGGAACCAAGGTCTTCCATCTGTCTCCTCCTCAACATGAGCGTTGTAAGCTGGTTGATTATGAATTCCACTGGAATGGGATTAATGAAATTCTTGTCTGGATGTTGTATCATGGATGACAAAGTGGCCAATGCATTGGCAAACTCATTCGGAATTCTAGGAACATGCTGAAACTCTATATTCGTGAACCTTGTTCTCAATTCCTGTACATGGTGCAGATATGGCAACATCTTGGAATTTTTGGTGGCTTATTCTCCTTGTACCTAGTGCATAAGCAGGTCTGAATAACTGATTTCCAGTAACTCCTATATATTCATATTGATAGCCAGATTGAGCCGCATGATTCAAGCCTTATATTCCACCATGTTGTTGGTGCATGGAAACCTAAGCTTCGCGGATACAGGGTAGTGTTGACCTATCTCCGATACCAAACCCGATCCAATGCCCACTCCTTTGAAATTTGCAGCTCCATCAAAGAACATCCTCCAACCGCCATATGATTCAGTAATGTCTTCTCCCGCGAACGACACTTCTTCATCAGGAAAATACATTTTCAAGGGTTCATATTCTCCTCCAAGGGATTTTCAGCAAGATGGTCTGCCAGTGCTTGTCCTTTGACTGCCTTCTGAGTTACATAGACGATATCGAACTCACTTAACAGTATTTGCCATTTGACTAATTTTCCTATCGGTATGGTCTTCTGAAAGATGTACTTTAGGGGGTCCATCTAGGATATGAGATACATGCTATAGGCATAGAAATAATGCCTTAATTTCGGAGTCGTCCAAGTCAAAGCGCAGCAAGTGCATTCTACAAAGAATATCGTGCTTTATAAGGTGTGAACTTCTTACTCAAGTAGTATATAGCTTGCTCCTTTCTCCCTGTCTCGTTATGTTGTCCCAGAACACATCTGAAGGCTCCATCTAATATAGAAAGATAGAGTAGAAAAGGCTGCCCCGATTCTGGCGGGACCAATACTGGTAGTGTGGACATGTACTTCTTGATTTTGTCGAAAGCCCTCTGACAATCTTCGGTCCAACTTGTTTTAGAATCTTTCCTCAGCATCTTGAAGATGGGTTCACATATGACTGTGGACTACGCTATGAAGCGACCGATATAGTTGAGACATCCTAGGAAGCTCATCACGTCTTTCTTGCTTCTTGGTGGTGATAACTCTTGAATAGCCTTAACTTTGGATGGGTCCAACTCGATTCCCCGACGACTGACAATGAATCCCAATAACTTTCCTGCGGGGTTCAATTTTAAGTTGTACCTCCTTAACCTGTCAAAGAACTTTCATAAGTCTGCTATGTGATCTGCAACCCTCTTGGATTTGATAATTACGTCGTCAACATACACCTCTATTTCTTTGTGTATCATATCATGGAAGATGGTTTCCATGGCTCTCATGTAAGTATCCCCAGCATTATTTAGACCAAATGGCATCATCTTGTAGCAGTACACCCCTCATGGCGTAATAAAAGTTGTTTTCTCTACGTCTTCTTTATCCATCCAAATCTGCTGACAACCTGCGATGCAATCTACAAAGGATTGGAGCTCATGCTTGGTGCAATTGTCAATCAGTATGTGTATATTTGGTAGTGGGAAGTCGTCTTTGGGACTTGCTTTGTTTAAGTCTCGATAGTCAACACATTCTTTGACTTTTCCATCTTTGTTTGGAACTAGTACGATGTTGACTAACCAGGTTGTTTACTTAACCACCCTTAGAACTTTGGCTTTGATTTTCTTAGTAACTTCCTCCTTTATTTTCAGGCTCATATCTGGTTTGAATTTTCCGAGTTTTTGCTTCACTGGCGGACACATTGAATTGCTGGGCAACTTGTGAGCCATTATGGATGTGCTCAGACCGGTCATGTCATCATACGATCATGAAAATATATTCTCATATTCCTTCAAAAAGCAGACGTACTCCTCTTTCTCTGGCGATGATAAGTAAATGCTTATGCGAGTCTCCTTGATGGTTTCGGTGTCTCCCAAATTTACTGCTTCAGTTTCGTCCAGGTTGGACTTAGGCTTAATCTCAAAGTTCTCAACCTCTCTGACAACCTCCTCAAGTATTTCATTTTCTTCCTCCGGGTCACTATTCTTATATTGCGTTGTCTCATTACATGTCATAGTCATTGGTTCATCAGGAAAAGTAATAATAACGATGTAGAAAGAAAAGTGTGGAAGATAATAATGAATAATAAATAGCAATGCATTGGTTAAACTAAAAACATCCAAAACAAGTACGGCTCGATGAATCGAGCAATTATTTTGAAACAAGTGAGTCTTTAAAACAAAATTACTGAAAATATCTTAGGTGCCTAGCATGGCTATAGAAATAAAATTAGGCTGATTGCCAAGCTACCCAGGGACTCGGTAGGCCCGGGATGGTGTGGCAATCCAGTTCCTGAGAATAGCTCCCTTCTCCACAGTCTAAATGGTGAGGCCTTCCTCCTCCTCCTCAATTATTGCACTATAATCTATATCCTCGACCTCTAGGAATAGATTTCTCAGCCCAGCTAATGCTTCTTCTTCTGCAGTTCCCCATATTGTATCAGCGTGGTGAAAAGTCTGACCTAAATGTGGCACTGGTTGCTCGAGAGGATAATAAGGTCCATGCCATGGAGGTGACCAATCATCATACTCCTACCATGTATACTGGTATCCGAGCTCGAAGGTAGTACCATGACGTTTTAGCTATATTGGTTTGGTAATTCCCTGGAGATTCTTCCCAAGCCCTTTGTCGGGTTCATACCTAGACCATGCTAGTCTGCTTTCTATTTTGTTACTCTACCATTTGTCTATCTTAATGGCATTGACATGTTCGATGTGATGATAAGTTTCCCCTCCTAGCCTTCTTCTGTTCCCAATAACTGGGATGGTTTGATTGGTGTAAATGGGGTTACTCCTGTCACCATGAATGATCACCTCCTAATGGTTCCATTTTAACTTCACGGCCTGGTGTAGTGTGGAAGCCACAGCCCCAGTGGCATGTATCCAAGGTCAGCCCAACAGAAGATTGTATGAAGCTGATATTTCAAGCACTTGGAATTCAATGTCGAACTAAGTTGGCCCCATCTGCAAACAAAGATTAATCTCCCCAATCGTGGCCCTTTGAGACCCATCAAAGGCTTTCACATTCATGATTCCTGCCTGTATTTCATGGAAACCTTTGCCCAATCTTTTTAGAGTATCTAATGGCAAATATTGAGGCTTTAACCTCCATCGATCAGGACTCTGGCAATGAATTTGTCTTCAAATTGTACTGTGATATGCAATGCTCGGTTATGATTCAACCATTCAGGCGGTACTTCATCCTTGTGAAAGGTTATCTTATGACTTTCCAGTACCTGCCCTACCATGTTGGCCATCTCTCTGCAGGTGATATTGTTGGGTACGTAAGCTTCGTTTAACACCTTCATCAAAGCATTCTTGTCCACCTCTGAATTTTGTAACAGTGATAGGATGGATATATGAGTGGGGGTTTGTTCAAATGGTCAAGGACGAAGTATTCCCTCGCATGTACTTTCCTCCAAAAATCATCTGGCCCTATTTCAATGACAGGCTGCTTGGTAGTGGCCTCCTTACTTGATCCTCCCAAGTGTTCAGGTGTATAGACCCTTCCGGTCCTGGTCATTCCTTGTGTAGCATCAGATTCTTCCATCTTTGCCTTTCCCTTTCGCCTAGCTTCGGCAACGTAATCCCAGGGTATTACTTTTGAATTGAAAGGAGGTGTGGTTGATACTGTCACTGTGAAAGGTGTGGCCACTTCTACTTCAAATGAAATAGGTGTGGCTGCAGGTGGATCTACCTCTACCTCAAATGGAATAGATGTGGCTACCTAAATCTCAACCTCGACTGGCGACTATGTCTGTATTACAATAGGAGTGAGTGTGACTGCAGTTTTAAAGTCATTGCCTTATCGAATAATCCCGATTGACCCCTCAGGATCCCATTCTTCATCTATCTCTATCACATGTATTCCACCACCCCTATGATCTGGGAGAGGATTGTTGCGGACGTTGGGTGCAGCTTCGTTTGCCTATATGGCTTTGTTGTCAATCAGTGTCTGGATTTTGTTTTTCAATGTTTGGCAGTCATCGATGGTGTGCCCCTTCATACCGGAGTGATATGCATAGGTTTTGTTTGGGTAGACCCATTGAGATGGGTTCTCCACTGCTACAACAAGAATAGGAGTGACGTAACCAGCAGCCTTCAACCTTTTATATAGCTAGTCGATGGGTTCAGCAATAGCGGTGTATTGTCTGGATGGTTTGTGATCAAAGTTAGGTCGACATCTTGGGTAGTTTTGACGAGTCGGAGGTGACTGAAAATGAGATGGTAGGGAATTATAAGTGTGATAGGTAGTGGCTGGTTGGGAATATCTAGGAGATGAGGGTTGATATATGGGTGGAGGTGTTTGGTATGTGGTTGGAGGTGTTTGGTATGTGAGTGGAGGAGTTTGGTATGTGAGCGGAGATTTTAGGCCTTGAGCCACCATTACTGCCCCCACGTCTCTCTTCTTTGATATGCCGCCTGATTGCACTGCTTTGTTCGTGGCCTATAATGCCTCGAAATTTGTCACCCTTTTGCTTTTGATACCTTCTTCAATCCTTTCCCTGAGTTTGATAATATCAGAGAATTGTTTATTCTCAATGACCATTAGCATACTCACGGAAGGTCTCAGTTGGCTTCTTCTATAAATTGTGGATGTAAAAGACATCCGGTGCGTTCTCCATGTTGAACCTGAACCGATTTATAAATTCTGATACCATATTCACCCAATTTGCCCACTTCTTAGGGTTCTAACTTATGTACCAGGACAGGGCATCTCCAGTAAGACTTCTCATGAAGAGCTTTATTCGGATCCTTTCATCTTTTCTGACCCCCACGAGCTTGTCGCAGTAATTTCTCAAATGAACCTTGGGATCACCTATTCCGTCAAACATCTCGAACTTAGGAGGTTTGTAACCCTCCTGTAGTTCTACATCCGGTTGTATGCATAAGTCTTCATAGTTCAAACCCTCTATCCCTTTGCCTCCTTTGACACGCTTAACTCGACTTGTCAATTTCTTGAGTTCCTCGGCCATGTTCTTGATGAACAGCTCCTTCTCAGCAGATTTTGGTGTATATGAGATTGGTTGAGTAGAGTGAGATACGTTTTCCACATATATAGGGTTGTTTTGGTGAGTGACAGGAACCTGAGTGTAGTGGTGATCGTTGGTTGAGTTTTGAGGATCGGGAATGGGTTGTGGTGTGTTCTGAGGAGTGTGATATGTAGAGGTTGGTGGATATTGGATTGTTTGATGATGGTGTTGTGGTGGAGTTGGTATCAGTAAAGGATTGAGATTTTGAGGTGGAGTTGCATATTGATGCAGTGCGGGAGGGTTTAGTGGATGATGGTTTGGTGTGTTTTAGGGAGGTGCTGGGTTTTTGGTATTTTGTTAGTTGACATCAGGGACTTTCAGGGTGAGGGATAGGTTTGCTAAGTTGCGGACCTGCTCAAGTTCTCCCTGTAACTCCAGTATCTTTTGTTCCAACCGTAAAACTAAATCATTTGGTGCCGCAAGTTTCTGCATTCTCTGCATTTTCCTTTCGAATACCACTTAAGTCGTCCATTTTATATTTCCCTCTGTTCTTTGTATTATTTGAAGGAGAAGGAGGAGGAGGTGGAGGGCCTCTAGATCTGGTGTGATATGTTGATGATGCCACTATGTGTGAACCAACCTTAGGGAATGGGAATAAAAAGAAAAACAAAAGGTAAACAAGTCAGTAAGGATTCTGAAATGTTTGTACTATTTAAACACATATTGCGGGAATGTAAATTCATGTCCTAATTTGGGAGACTTGTTGTGCCCGAGGTAGGCCTAGCGGCAAATATATTTGGAGAAATTTCGTGCCAATAATTGCCTCATTTCATTAATGTTAAAAACAGACGACCCAAACGACACTAAATAAGATAATATTACTGATGGCACTTGGCCTTATTACATTTAAAAGACAATCAAGTAAACCTAATCTTCTTGGTCCTAGAAGGACCCTCTCCAGACTGGATGCTATTGTCGATCAGTTCTCCCAGCTCGCGCAGGTTCAGCAGTAAGAATGTCCATGCCAAATGTCCTCCTTCGTTTCCCTTGACGTTCTGGCAGTCGGTGACTCTCTTTCTCATTTCCCCTCCAATTCCATCAAACTGTACTCCAGATATTCCAGCCTTTCATTGGATTTAATAGCTCTCTCTTTCCACTCATTGATAATTTCCATGTCGGCTTTATGCTGCTCCATATGCTCAGCTCTGGACTCACAAATTCTTTTGCGCAGCTTGTTATACTTCACCTGTGCTTCGGCAACCTCATCTATGACCTTGTTCCCTGGACCAACCCTTGGCTCGAAGATTCCTGCTATGTTATTATCCAACCATGAGGGGTAGAAGTATGAGTGACCCACATGATATCGATCTGGCTCGATAGTATCCTTTTCCAAAATAATATTCAAAGTCCACATATGTTGTGCTTCATTCTTATATGGGATGGCGTCACCCTGAAAATCAGCTATAAAGTGACTCATCTTAGCGACTCGTGGTATGACATTTCTCTTGCATGCCTATCTCATAACCCTGAGGGGAGCATAAGGGTATATGCCCTTTAACCCAATCAACACCAAGTGTGGAATATCCCTAGATCTGATGATGAACTCATCGGTGGGGAACCACTCGAATATTCATTGAACCTAGTCCTCAGTTAACTTGTTGAAAAACTGCACCCATCCTACAGCATCCTTGGATTGAGCAAACATGTCTGGAATATAAGTCATTCTCTTAGGGTGATGGAAAGCTATGTGATCATTCCACGGCCTTCGTGGAAGCTCTTGGCGGTATTGACCCCTTTGGAGATGCTCTAACAACTAAACCTGCAAAAGTAAATTCCAACACTCAAAGAATCTGAACCTCTTCTAACAGTGTTCCAAGGCCTCATACATATCTGCAATGATCATAGGGACAATGGTATATGTCTACCCCTCGATCCCGTACATCAAAGTTTTGGCCACCATGACCAGCCTGGTATGGATACTATCCCCTTGGATCGGGAATACCAGCATGCCCAAGAAACACACAATGAAAACGAAGACCTTACGATAAACTCAACCCAAAGAGGTGTTTGAGAACTCATCATCAAAAATAAAGTAAGAGCTACTGTGACAGTATCATTCATAGAGGAAGTCGAAAGGTGTGTAGGAGTTCTTCAGGCACTCCAAATCAATATTTTTCTTCATCCCTATCATCTTAAGAAATCCTCTAGTGGTGCGATTTTCAGGCACTAATAAACCAGGGCTATCCCAAGGCAACCCAGCAAATCCCCCTATTTCTTCCAAAAGAGGGGTCATTTCTATGTCCCCAAAGTGGAACACAGCCCTTTCATTGTCCTAAAACATAGTGGCAGCCTCGATCAATATTTTGTTTGGCTAAAGATCCAACAGAGAAGGAAAATTTCCTAAGACTCATTTCACATGATTTTGGTCACTTGAGGGAGATCCCTCCACCAATCTAGCAAAAGTGAAAGTATGCTACCAACCATACCAAATCTGGGGACTTCGTGCCTCATTTTCTGAAAAACAAAAGATGGTTAGGCCCTTTCCCCCTCTCGATTTGTCTATTTATACAACAATAATTAGCATATTGACACTTATTTCTCCAAATTAATGCAAACAATCATGATTGTGTCTGTTGGGATTGTGGAAAACCTGATGGACTTTTGGGTGAGGCTTGTCTTAAAGGGTTATTATGTGGACAACATATTAACTCGTCTAGGTTTGACCATGATGCATGTACAATTAATCATATTAAGGTTGCTATAAAGGTCTAGACTGGGACCCTCAAGCGGACAACTTGAGGGGTAAAGGTACGGAACCGTCAAACGCACTGTTGATCGACTAGTTTTACCGCAAATACACCTTTCCAAATTTAAAGGGTGATATATAGGAAGAGCACAAACACTCATCAAGCGTTGCTATAGTATTGATTACGCACGAGTGGAATATGATTTTGAGCATGATTTATGCAAGTATTTGCATGTTTTAAAAATGATAAATTCGGTATTTAAATAATTAAAAGACTGTTACAAAAGGAAAACAAGGAAGCAAGTCAGTTTTGGGAAACAAAGGAAATCATAAATGCTTGAAAATAAGCAATTAAATCCAAGTAAAGGGGGAAAAAGGAAGGGTGCACATGATAAAGCATGCTTAAGACTAATTCACAAAAACAAGTTAGTTATGGTAAGAGCCTAAAATATCCCCAGCAGAGTCGCCATTGTGTTGCGACCCCCTTTTCATCGCGGAGTCCAGATTTTGACATTTAATGGGAATAACTCGTTTCCTTTTGGGAATTGCGTATTTGAAGAGTTGTCACCTAATGGATTAAGGTGCGTTAGGGCACCTAAAGTAGTTAACTCATGTAAGTAGTTTGCATTACCAGAGATTAGGGTAAGGGCTCGAAATAACCTTGAGGGGAAGGTCTGAGGCACCCCTCGCGGTCCACAATGGTGGGTCCCGGCCGAACTCAATTATGTGAATTAGTTATTTAACAAGTAAGCAGTCTAAGCACACATTTGCAAATAAATGAAGTTTAGATATTTTGAGCACACATATGTAAATAAAAGAAGTTTAATGGATAGGTAGTCTAAGCACACATATGTAAATAGAGGAAGGGAAGTCCTAAGTTGGGTAGCCTATAGGATCACATTTGTACAATACCCGGTAAGCCTTCCTCAAATAGAGGGGTTACACGTGGCATTAGTGCACAAGTCATCATATCCTTTTTACTACACATTACCCTCCCCTTGGCGGTTATGTAAGCGAGTTTAATTAACAAACTCTAAGCGTGCTTTACCCGTCCCTTCGTTGTGGTCCTGTATGTGTTTAGGACCTCTAAATTTAGGCAATACTAGACCCTCCTAAGGTGTTTAAAAGGTAGAATCTAAGCAACAACAAATAACATATAGGGCTATCAAATAGGGAAGCAATGAAGGGGCTCATGTTTACCTCCACACATAAACAAACAAGTAGCACGTCTCAAACAACAAATTTTATAGGATTTCAGAAGGTCCTAGAATAGGATATCTAGGCGAGCATCACAAACATAGAATATGCAGCATTGTTTTAAAATGAAGTGATATAACCTGATCAGTTTGCCTACTGATTTTAGAACTTGTTAAACCTGGACAATTTTACAAACACGACATCATTTTGCAGTTTTTATAAAAACTCTTAATTACCTAAGGCTTGCCTAGGTGTGGATCTGTTGTACCCCTATAAACATGCTGTCTAAAACAGAATTTTGGGAATTAGACAAATAGCTTGAGTTTTATTAAATCCTATAGGCATGCTGGTCTATGTGCTGAATGTTAAAAAGGCTGATTTCATGCATATTTATACTAGAACATGATATCTATGTGTTGGGGTTGTCTTTAAACCTATTTATAGATAATTATTCATTTAAGTGACATAGATACAATTTAAAGCAAATGCAAATAGAGTCCTACGGCAGGATTTCTAATGCACAGAGAGAGATGGTCATTTTATTAAGCATGATTACAGCGGTTACTTTAACAACAGATTTCCCGGTGATTATGACTTGTGTAGAAATAGAGTTTTCGTGAAAATAGAATGATGTGCCTATAACATGTTTTATAATAGGAAAAATCAGTAAGCAAGATTATCCTAAGGCAAGATAACTAATGCACAGATTTATGGCATGGTTTTTAATACAAATTGTGAGCACGTGATTTTTGCCCTATGTGAAATACTCCTACAAATTACAGAAATAATTTTATCCCAATTGTTTGAAATTTTATAGGATTTTGTAGAAATTTGTGTTAATTGTTTGCATTTTCTGTGCATGTTTACGTTTATTAAAATCATTAAAAATACCAGAAATACCATGCATTGTATTTAGATTTTGTGTTCATATTTTAGGATTAAATAATTAATTAGTTGCTTTATTAAAAATGAAAATCACAAAAATTAGTTCACTTGTACATTTTTAGCTTTCTAATTTTAGATTAGTAATTTTCTCTTTTAGTCCAGGAGCAACTAATTTTATAAATATTGTAGTTGGACAATTAGTTTAATTTTATAACTTAGATTAATTTAGGATTTATTTTATTAATAAAATAAAGAAAAGAAAAAGAAGAAGAAGAAGCTTTGTTGATTTTGAATTGGGCCAAGGCCAAATTCGTTGGCCCATTTAACCCTTAGAGTCTCCCAATCCGCCTGGCCCAGCCCCTGCCCGGTCTAGCCCTTCCCCTTTGCCAAACGACATCGTTCCCTGGCCAAGCAAATCCCATCCGTTGATCTCTTTTGATCGAACGGATGGGAACTGGCCCTCCTTATCATATAAAACTGTCCAAACACCACCACCCCCATACCCATTCTACCCTCCCCATTCCATCTCTATCAGTTGAAGAAACAAACCATAGCTGCTCCAAGAATCCCCATCGCCTCCACCATATTCCGTTGCCGGAAATCGCTTCACGGTGACGGCGACACTCCAAACCTCCCTAAATTTTTACCAGTCAACCCCTGTCCCCTCCCCGTTCCAAATCCCCAAGCCAATTCCTTCGAATCGTTCTCAAACCGCTCCAATTTCGGATCTGAGAACTAAACCCTAATTTTCCTTTTGTCAGCTTTCAGTCAACTTCTGGGCTATTTGAACCTAAAACGTTTATTAGGCTATTGTTTCTTGTTGGGAACAGTCGACTAATGGTCGTTCAAGTTCGTTTTTATCCCATTTGAAATTTGTCCGAAGTTCTGATGGATTCCAAACTCGAAGTGAAGTCTTGGTAATCTCTTTTCTTCTTTCTTTTGTTTGTTTATCTCTTGTATTTGTTTTCTTTCTTTAGCCATTTGTCTAGGTCAACATAACTCTAGGTTTTCTTTTCTTTTGACTGTGTCTGCTCATTCCTTCTGATTAATCAAGCATGTTGAGATTTGTTCATCTAAAGTTAATTTTGCATAGGTTTATGCTTAATTAGGGTTTTGGTGAATCGATTATTCTGTCTTGTTTAACTATTCCACTTCCGTATTCTGTAATTAAATGAATGTTGGTTTGATTATTGTATATATGCTTTAGTCGTTTAAGTCTAGCTTTGTTTAAGTTAATTAGATAAAATAATTTTACTTAGTGATTAGGTTAGTCTTAGTTTGAACT
Organism: Nicotiana sylvestris; assembly: GCF_000393655.2. Lineage (NCBI taxonomy): Eukaryota > Viridiplantae > Streptophyta > Magnoliopsida > Solanales > Solanaceae > Nicotiana > Nicotiana sylvestris. Next base: position 52,155,381 of record NC_091065.1, read on the forward strand.
GCATCATTTTTTATTCTGTTGCCCTTTTAATTTGCATTCTGATCTTTGATGGACTTTTGTTTTATTTGCCTTGGTCTGCAAATCATTAGGACTTCTAGGGGTTAATTTGAACAATTGAAACTTAGGGGTTAATTTGGGAAATGAAATAAGGACTTTTAGATAATTTCTATATTTGGAAGGCTCTAGAATAGGGGCAGCTGGCCTCATTTGGTTTGCATAAAATACATAAGCCAATGAGGGACAGCCAGTTGTCCAAGTTAGTTAAATAAAGATGTCTTGTGACTGAAAGAATAATTCCATTATTTTCTTCAGCACGTGGCACTCTGAAGGGCTATAGGTAGACCCTTTTCCTTCACAAAAAATCAGATATTGGCAATCTGAAAAATACCTTAAATTCTCTGCATTCCTTTCATTAATCTGCCTTGAACTACTGTTTCTTGGATTTTCTTTTTGGAGTACTTAAAAGGTTTTCTCACGAAATCTCTGGTTTGCTAGGTTAAAAGATGGTTTAAAAGGGGCTGAATCCTGCTGTTTGATTTGTTGCTTGGCTCCTTCTTTGCTATTGCTAAAATCCTCACTCTCTTTTGCTTTATTTTGACATACATGTATTCCTTGACTTTGAATGATATGTGAAGTGCATATCTGAAACATGTAGTCAAGTGTGGAGATCTAAGGATAAATGTTAGCTTGTTGAATGTTATTCATGTGTTCTTTAAAGTTTATCTAGTTTCTGTATTAAGTTAGCTTTACTTTATGTGTTCCTTTGCTCATTCACGTTACTAATGTTATATCTCATTTTCAAGGTTGGATTAGGACTTTAGCTTATTATGTTGGTTTGTGATTTGGCTAAAAAATCCTTTTGTTGAGTATATAGTGCTTAAACTTTCTGTAGTATTGATCTAGGTCAGATAATGAGCATCTTTTATTTGCTTTGTTTAGGTCAGTACTAATTTTCAGTTCAGGGTTAATTCATATCATAAATTCACTGGTTTAGTTACTGATCTTGAGCATCTAAATTCGTTTAAGAGCCATAATTTGAGCAAAAGCTGTTTGTTTGGCAATTACCATTGTATATGACCAATTTAAACTGTTTGGAGTTTCAGTATTGCTAGAACAATTATATGTGCGAATTCAGCATAACTAGTGATAGTTTCAAATTTTCATATGTATATGGCTGACAGTAATAGTAGAACAATTAGGTTAAAAGGTGTATAGCATGGCTATTTGAGTATCGTGATTTGTTGGGTTGGCATATCATCTCATTGTATATTAATGGGCTTCATTAAATCCTTAGCATGAGAATTACCGTGGGCTTCAAAAAATAATGCAGCCTGGCTTGAGTAATATTGGGCTTGGATCTGTGGCCCATTTGGAAATGGGCAGCCGTATGCCTGGCCATATTTCTAGGTTCATTTTGAACCCAGTTTTCTTTTTTTTTTTCTTTTTTTAAGAATTTCTTTGGGTATAAGCTCAAACCAATTGGCTTTAAATAATCAAAGGCCCAGCATGTACCCAAACCTTCTTGCTAATAGCTATACCTTACTTTTTTAAAATTATTTGTAAGTAGGAATATCCCTTAGACCTAATTAAGTGTAACTCTTAAAAATGGACAGAGGTGTGCCATCCATAATTAATCACCCATGGCCCTCGTAAATATTCTAACTTAGATATTACCAACGAATGTTCGTAGTTTGCTTTAGTCCCGTTTAATGTATCGTCGTGATTGTAGACACGTTCACGTGACATAATTTTGATTCTAAACAAAATCGGGGTATGTGTTCACACAACTTCGACCAAACTTTCTTAATATTAATAAAGCGTGATTAATTGTGGACACGTACGCGTGACATAATTCTTGGCGCGCCAAACAAATGGGTACATATAGGGTAAATGTACATAGGTTCTAAAATAAGTAATTAAATAACTTTAATAAGCCAAGTATGATCAAACCGACCGTGATAAAACCACAGAACCTGAAATTCCTAACACATTCTCCAGGGTTAACAGAATTCCTTACCCGGATTTTTGTGATCGCAAACCGTGAATAGAGTCAACTTCCTCGATTTGGGATTTTGAACTGGTGACTTGGGACACCATAATTATCCCAAGTGGCGACTCTGATTTAATATAAATAATCCTGTTTCGATTGTCACTTAAATTGGAAAAAACTCCCTTTATACCCTTCTGGGTGTGTGAAAAAGGAGGTATGACAGCTCTGGCGACTCTGCTGGGGATAAGAACCTAGAATCTATGGTCCAAGGTTCAAGAATTCGAGCTTATTAGTATGATTTTATTTGGCTTTATTTATTGTTAATATTACTGTATTTTTGCGAACTTGATGTGTCAAACGTTGTTTATTTTCCATTTCCATATTATTTGAATTGTATATAACTGTCTTCTTATGCCACCCCTCTGAGTCTTCTGAAAATAGTGCACACGTTCGCGTGGCCCACTTTTTCTGTAGAAGTCATACCAAATAGAACGAGGTTGGGCCAGCAACAAGGCCGGGTAGACTTTAGTGCTCCCGGTACGTTGCCCCCTCTTCGGCTCGAGTTGTCCGCTCGGGTAAGCCAAGTCCAGAACACAACCCTAGGTTTAAACTTAGAATAACACAACCTCATAACGGATCCCTAGTAGGAACGTTTGTTTTCATCACGTGCATTTGACTTTGGGGACTCAACACAGGGTTGGGTCCTTCTAGGACAGGTGTACCCAAAATAACAGACCATTCTGATGCATCCTATGTGCTATGTGAACATTTATTTATTTTGGCTTGCATGTTGACCGGCTAGGAAAAGTAAATCAAGATAAAAACCAAGAGTGATGTAGGGAAGAAATAAAGCCAAGTTCTGAAAAATCCCCGGTATTTGGAAATGTCCCGAAACTCTGCCAAAATTTTCAAAAAAAAGAGAGAAAAAGAAAAGCGTCAAGGAAATAGAGTCATTTCAAAATGAGCCAATAATATGTCTCTTTCAAATATGTCAAAACTGACTGAACTACGCAGGTTTGATTCTCACCGGATGTGGGACACGTAGGATACCTACATAAGGTTCGGCCTTATTTTTCAAAAAAAAAGAAGAAGAAGATTAAATAGTCAAATAGATGTAGTTTGGGTTTTGGCCAAGAGAATAAGCCGACCCAGCTTCGGTTATGTCTTAAGTCGTTCTTGTCGGGATAGCCTTAGAGTATCTTTCAGTTGTCGAAGGGCTATTTTCATAAAGAACGGATAAGTCTGTTGGTTAAGTGTCATTTTTTCCATAAATTATTTTTCCCCGGCCTCAAAATTTATTGGAATTGTGAAGGATCCACGTTTGCAAAAATGACCACTTTTGCTAAAAGTAGCATAGAGGGGAGGGGGTCATGTTCCGTTGATTTTTCTTTTAGAAATTGAAAAACCTGTTTTACAAAAAGTCCACCAGAGTCAAACCTAACCTTAACCTTCCACAGGTACAAATGAACACTATCCAGAATCCGTCATAGTTGGTCATAGAACAGGCTCAGCTGCAGCTGCATATGTGGTGGAATGATCTAGATGAATATGGTCGGGATTGGGTAAAAGAGCAGTTGGGTACCCTTATAGACATTCTAGAAATCGAACCACAGGAAGATCTAATCAAGGCTTTTGTAACTTTTTAGGACCCCGTCCACAATGTTTTTCCTTTCTCGAATTTTGATATCACCCCTACTCTGGAGGAAATGGCCGGGTATACTGAGTTTGGCCGGGACTTAAGGAAACAGCAACTTATATTCCCAAGGGCTCCTTCTGTGCACAAGTTCTTTGACCTCCTGAATATCAGTAAGCAAATTAAGAAGACCAACATAAACAAAGGTTGTTGTTCTTTCTACTTATTGAACTTCAGGTTCGGGCACTCAGCTGGGTTCAAAACGCATAAAAAGGGTTTGAACAACAAATAGGATAAGGGCATCGGGAAAATTCATCGTCAGTTCGCTTTCATTGTGGCGTTTTTGGGAATTATGGTCTTTACAAATGCATAAGGGACAGTAGATATCCGTATGGCCAAAATTGCACAAATCCTCACTACCAAAAAAGATCATACACTTGCTCCATTAGTGCTGGCAGACATCCATCGAGCATTGACATTGTGCAAATCCGGGGCTCAATTCTTCGAAGGTTGTAATGTTCTTCTACAAATGTGGTTGATCGAGCATCTCAGCCATCACTCCAAATTCATGAGTTATGGTTCAAGCACTGATAACTTCATCAAGAGCTACGAGGAAAGGGTGAAAGACTACATTGCTCTAGAAGGGTTTGATGCTTGGGTCTCCCACTTGAAAGCTTTAAAAGCAAGTCAGGTCGAGTGGACTATAAGATGGCTCCCGGTGACGGAAGTCATACACATGACAACTACAAAGGGTTACCTAATGTTGATGGGTTTGAGGAGTGTCCAGCCATATGCACCACAGAGGGTCTTAAGGTAGTTAGGAAGATATCAGGTAGTGCCCGAAGATGAAAATCTAACCACCCAGTTCATTGAGCTATATCCAGAAGATACATTGCTTGAAGCTTTAGTTCAGCAGGATTGGAATGGTTGCTGATATATGAAAAATGGCACCCAGGTACCAGATGTTGCAAAGGGGGAGGTGGATCCAGATTATGCTGTGTGGTTTGAGAAAAGGTCTTGTGCAAACAACGAGCCAAAGCCTGAGCCCGAGCCCGAGAGGCCTAATAAGAGACCTCATGTTCAAGCTTTTGATGATAAAGTCCAAGAAAGGTTGGCCTGGGGAGAGAAAGAGAAAAAATATCAAGCCGCAATTCACACCTTGGAAGAGAAATTGAGAAACACCGAATTTAACAATGATCTCCATGCACAAGAAGCATAAGGTGAAAAGAGGAGGTTGGCCCAAGAAAATGACACCCTCCGAGCCCAAATCCGAAAGATGAAAATAGCAGCTGAAAACCATGTCAGAAGTGAGAGAGATGAAAAAATTATAAACAAACTCAGGCTGAAAGTATGTGATTATGGATTCGACTTGGAAAAGACTGAAGCTAAACTAGCAAAAGCCCTTTTGTTCGACAGCTGAAGGAGAAGTATGACAAAGGAATGGTGGGTCTAATTAAAAAGGTCAATGTCCATAAGAACGAAATGACCAAGCAGGCAAGAGACTTCAAAGCAGAAAGGGAGCACTATTATGCCCTGATATCGCAGCTAGAAAAGGACCTGCAGCAGCTTCAAGAGAAAAATCATACAGTCGAACAAGTTTTGGAGACTAGATCTCAGCAGATTAAACGGTTGCTACAAGAGAAGAGTATCATTAAGGAGAGGGTTAGGAGGATCGCGGACTACATTGTGATGAAATGCAATGAATGTGAGGACATGACCATGTCTATGTTCTTTGCTTCAGTTATGATTTTTGTCCGGCAGACCATGATGACCTGTTTCGCCTCCCAAAAGATATGGCGCATAGGCCCGTAGCGAGACCAACCGGAGCAGCAGTGGAAGCATTTATGTATTCTTGATTTTATTTTTTTTGAGTCTGTATTGCAGTTTCTTCTAGAGTTTGTTGGTCCATTTTGAGTCTTGTTTTAGTTTTGAAAAGGTTTAAGTCTGTAGGCTGGAGTCGTTGTAATAGGAAAAATACAGAATGTTTTTATTTTATAAAAATTTGAGAAAAAAGAGGAAAAACCAAAAAAATGTGTCTTTCTTTTATTTCGCATTTATCCCATGAACTACGTAATGATCTAATTTATGTGGTGTCATGATATGTAGGCAATCCCCATAGGATTCGATCATAACCATAAAATGAAAAAAGGGAAGCAACAAAAACAAGTGGGAAAGGCCAATAGTGATCAAAGAGGAGTTGGAGTGAAAAGAAAAAGAGAGAGAAGAGAAAGCGCAAAAATGAGAAGAGTTAGTTAAAAGCCGAGATGAAACATGCAGCCGTTCAAATACACGATAGAAGCTTTAACTGTTTAGGTGTGTTGCATCTCAAATGTGCAGTTGTCTATCTGTTAAATCTTAAACACTAACAAGTTGCTATTGTTATTGAGAATAGGAAGGTGGTTAGTTTGTTTGTCATTCTGGCAACTCACTCGTACAACACCAGGTCTAAAAACAAGTTGATCATGGTTGGGCAAGAATTGGACGCAAGTATTATTGATCCACCGAGAGAGGTGGAAGATTCTAAGGTTGGTCTGAAAGAGGAGTAACACAAGTTGAAGTACCAAATAGCCGAAATGTACCAGGCATGGATGAAAGGGCATCCCCCACCGTCATACCCTGCCAACCCTGCTTTCATCCCACAACTAGATCAATCCCAAGAACCTCCCACTACTAATTCATCCCCACAACACGCACCAAGCTTCACCCCTTACCACCACTATCATGTACCACGTCCCAAACCATACAAGCTCCACCAACCAAAACAACCCTATACCCCCCTCCACCAGCTACCCCTATTTTTGTAACACCTCCACCAGCTACACTTCATCGATATTCCAGTGAGCTGTTATTCCAGAAGCAAGATAATTAGTACTATCCCCCAAAGACTACCTTTAAGGCCCCAGATCATTACTCATACACTTCCTGTTTCGACCTTCCTGGTGAGATTGAGAAACCACGAAAGAACTCATAACAGGAGGAGATGTTTAGGAAGGTGAGAAGCCTGGAACAGTCGCTCAGAAATATGCAAGGGTTGGGAGGACAAATGATTGTAGCATACAAAGATCTGTGTTTGTTCCCTGATGTACAGCTACCTGTTGGGTTCAAAATGCCCAAATTTGACTTGTATAACGGACAAGGAGATCATGTGGCCCACTTAAGGGGATTCTGCAGTAAAATGAGAGGAGCTGATGGGAAAGATGAGCTGTTAATGGCATACTTTAGCCAGAGTCTGAGTGGCACGGCATTGGAGTGGTACACTCGTCAGGATCACAATAGATGGTACACCTGGGATGATTTGGCCCAAGCATTCACTCGTAATTTCCAATACAACATAGAAATTATTCCAGATCGTTTGGCTTTGACTAAGATAGAGAAGAAGCCTAGTGAAAGTTTCAGGGAATATAGTTTTTGCTAGAGAGAATAGGCAGCACGGGTTAACCCTCCAATGGAGGAGGATGAAATGGTGGAGTACTTTCTTTAGGCTTTGGAGCCTACTTACTTTGGCCAACTGAGATCGGCCATAGGTAAGTCTTTCAATGAAGTAGTAAAAATGGGAGGAATGTTAGAGGAAAGGCTCAAATCAAGCAAGATCATGAGCTACTATGCCATCAAAGAAACTACGTAGGCAATCCAAAATGGCACCAGAGGCGTGCTAGGAAAAAAGAAGAAAGAAGACGTCGCTATGGTCATCTTAGGATTGTGGCACGGCCCGGGGGATTCTCCTACCCACTACACCCAACCATGACCCCAGCTTCAAACCTATACCCCAACTCCATATAATTCATCCTAATACTACTTCCCACTACCAGAGTCGCAGTACTTAATCAGGCCACCCCAATATCATGTCCATCATGCACAGTCATATGCTCAACCCCCTCCTCACCCGCAATGGCGTTCCCCAGCTCCACAAAACCCTTACCTACCTCCACAAACATACCGAAAACCTACTGGTCCAAATTTTTGGGCCAAGCCAGAATTCAGGAATGAAAGGTTGCGGCGGAAGAAAACTTTCACCCCACTTGGGGAATATTATACCAGCCTATTTCAAAGGTTGAGATAGTTGGACGTTCTGAGGACGATTGAGTCAAAACTACCAAACCCCCTCCAAAGAACCTAGATTATTCTCTCAGATATGCGTGTTGTTCTGATACTCTGGGGCACGACATAGAAAAGTGTTGGCATTTGAAGAATGCCATCCAAGAGCTTATTCATACGAACTAGATTGTGGTCCAGAGCCCAGAAGCACCCAACATCAATCAGAACCCATAACTAGCCCATGCAGAAATGCACATGATTGAGATAGTGCACAAAGATGGGAAGCCCAAGAAGCCTTCAAAATCTGTCATGATGATCCGGTCTAGTGAAAGTAAATCGGTCAAGGACCCAATTGTCACAAAAGCAACCTCTTCAATAGCTGAAGGATCGGTAGACAAGTTGAGCATGCCAAATGATAAGCCAGCTGTGGTAGTTGAAAAGAGGTCCCCAACTGATGTTGTAGCAAAGCAAAAAAAGCCAAAGGTGATCGTGTCGGGGGTAGCAAGTAAGTCGATCATAATTGTGGAGGGTGCTCGCACGGACCCTATCATTATCAAACATGTGACCCATCTACCAGTAGCTAACACCAAGACTGTCCCATGGAACTATGAGCGAGTGATAGTGACCTATAAGGGGAAGGAAGTGAAAGAGGAAGTTTACGAGGCCCAGGGATTAACTCGTTCGTGGAGATGCTTTGCCCTAGAAAAGTTAAGGAAAGCTAAAACACTCAGAGACAATCTAGTTCTAGTGAAGAAACCGGTCACTGAAGAAGAGGCGGAGGAGTTTCTGAGAAAAATGAAGGTACAAGATTACTCCATCGTGGAACAGTTGAGAGAGACTCCTGCTCATATTTCCTTACTATCATTGTTGATCCATTCAGATGAGCATTGTCGGGCTCTGATGAAGATTCTGAACGAAGCTCATGTCCTCGACAAAATCACAGTGAACCATTTGGAGAAGATTTCCAATAAGATATTTGAGTCTAACAGGATCACATTCTCGGATGATGATTTGCCTTTGGAGGGTACAGAACACAATCAAGCCATTTATATCACAGTGAAATGCGAAGATTCTGTGGTCACAAGGGTGTTAGTTGACAATGGTTCCAGTGCAAACATCTTCCCTCTCTCTACTCTAAACAAGTTAAAAGTCAATGATGAGAGGATTCACAAGAACAATATATGTGTCTGAGGTTTTGACGGAGGGGGAAAAGACTCTGTTGGTGACATCATGCTCGAGTTGGCAATAGGACCAGTTGAATTTACCATGAAGTTCTAGGTACTGGATGTGGCCGTTTCTTACAATTTGCGGTTGGGAAGGCCTTTGATACATGTTGCCAAGGCAGTTTTGTCTTCTCTATACCAGATGGTGAAGTTCGAGTGGGATAGACAAGAAATCGTTGTGGATGGCAATGAGAACTTATGTGCTTTCAATGATACCTTTGTCCCGTTTATTGAAGCTGAAGAAGATATCAAGTTTCCGAAATGGTGTCAGTTGAAAAGGTTCCGGAAGGGCAATACATCCCAAGTCCAAAGTTAGCTTCTACAATCGTCATGGTAGCAACCGAGATGTTGAAAAATGGTTTTGTGCCAGGCAAGGGTCTGGGTGCATCTTTACAAGGTATCATGCAGCCAGTGTCTTTGCGTGAAAATCTAGGTACATTTGATTTGGAGTTCAAGCCTACAGGGGATGATGTGAAGAAGGTTACAAAGATGAAAAAGAAGGCATGATCGCTCCCTAAGCTAGTCCCACGTCTCTCCAGGTATTTCATCAAGGCAGGGGTCGTGACGCGTCCAATGACAACAGTCCCAAAGCCTGTGGTTGATTTTGATGAGGAATTGGTTAAAAGGTACCAAAGTCTGTTTGATGAGGTGAACATGGTATAAACTGGGGAAGGTTCCAGCAAAGCGAATGTGCAGTTTATGTTACACCCCAAGTTTTCATACGTGAGAGTACATCGTAAGTCATTGATGTAAGCTCGGAAATGAGATTATATTTGGAAGCAAATAAAGTAAGTTAATAATGTTACCTTGGAGGTTACAAATATTTAAGATCATGAATAACGAGTACCAAGAGGGTTGGAAATCTTAGAAGCTAAACCAATTGAAGAAAATAAGTTTCGTCAAAAGTCGACAAGTTTGGAATGTTATAACATGTACTTTGGGGTAAGACTAGGGTTCTTAACATGATAAGGAGGTTATTATATGAGTTATTTTAGTCGTATGATAATCATTTTCTATATTTTGAAGGCAAGAAAGTTGTGGAACAAGAGTTGGCAAAGGTCATCACAAGTTACATTCATAAAATTGTTGAAATTTAGGTCAAATGTATCTAAGAATTTCTCCAAATATATTTGGAATCATAGGGTGTTGTACCTACCAAATTGAAATTCTACGAGTCTAGTTTCTAATGCATTAAACCTTTCATCAATACGACATCGGAGTAGAGAGATATTCGTATTTTCGCGAGACCGCGCAAGCAGCTCCCAATTGGACCCACTTAGGCGGTGGTTGACCTACTTCAATTTATAAACGATTTGAACGCCTATTTTTGCTCATATTTCAGCTAAATTTCGTCTCGAAACTTCTCCTAACCCTCCTAAACATATACCACAAGGGTTTGAAGTGATTCCAAAGTGATTACACCATATTTCAACATCAAAACTTAGTTCTAGTGAAAAACAACACCTCTTTGAGGTTGTGTTGTCATTGAGGATTGTTGTGGGCTGTATTTGGATGAAATTCCAAGTTGTTGCTGCTTTATAAGGTGAGTATAACAGCCTACTAATTGTGCTTAATCTTTCTTGTATGTTGGTTAAGTTGTTAGGATGATAAACTACAAGATAATACTTGGGTTAGCTTAAGTCACTTCTATGGTGTTGTATTGCTATTGAGGGTTGTTGTAAACTGAATATAACTTGGATTTTGACTTGAAGTTACTGTAGGAGGTATTTATATTGTGTTCTTACTTGTGCCTAAGGTTATCTTGATGTTGATTAAGTTAAATGGATGGGCTAGACATGAACTAGTGAATAAAGTTGCTAATTGAGGATAGTTGAAGTTGTGGATTATTTTCGTTGTTATAAATATATGGTATAAGGCTGGAATCATTGATTAATGACTTCATTATCATGTTAATGATACTTTTATGTTGAAGTAAGAAGTCTATAAGGATTGATAAGGGGTATACGGATTCCAATCGGAGCTTGCCGCTCGTCGTAATGTAGTTGTGACTTGTTGTTGTTATATGGTGTCTTGATATTGATAATTATGTATTGATGGATTGCTCTGGTCATTGTTGTTTGTATATGGTATTGGAGGAGGCCCTTGTTACAAGGGAGATGCTGCCAAAATTTACGTAAACGAGCTACTAGCTTAAGTTATAGACTTAGCCTTTGCTCAGCACTGATTTTGAATCTCCTTATACTATGATAGATTGAGTTGACTTGTTTGAAGAGTTGCTTGGAAGTGATTAAGGACTCAACGGGTTTAAGGTATGTTAAGGCACTTTCTTCTTTCTTTTGGCATGATCTAAAGTGAAATGAATACGCTACTTCATAACGGATCTACTCCTAGCAACTAAGGTTGTCCATGTTGTTCTTTCCTTATAAAATTATTCTAAGCAAGCGTGTATGATCCTTGAATCCTACTAAGGTTCATATTGAGGGTATGGATGTCCATAGTGTTCTTAAGTCACTCCAAAAGGTTTAGAAGGTGATTCCATGAGTCTAGCATGCATTATATATAGTATCTATTTTACTCTACCGAGTCGCTCTATAGTCGGCCGGGTACGGCACCTATTGTGCAACCACTGATCAGTTGGGTTTACCGAGCTCCACGTGGACGGGTACGATTCCACCGAACCTTATGATGGTCGGGTACGCTTTTACCGAGTCCTCTTTGAGGCCGGGTACGATATGATGATGATGATGCCCACAAAGGTGAATGTTTTAAAAAGTTTATGTATATATATGTATTATGCATTTCATATCATAGCCCCTAGAGGCACTCAGATGTTACAGGTTGTATCTCCTCTATCTCTCTCTTTACATTACTGTTCTTGTTTATGCTTTCCTGCCTAACATACTCGGTACTTTATTCGTATTGACATCCCTTTTGCCTGGAGACGCTGCATTTCATTCCCGCAGGTCCCGATTGATAGGTTGACAGTCCTCCTAGTAGGCTATCAGCTCAGCGAAGGTGTTGGTGCACTCCACTTGCTCCGGAGTTGCCTATTTGGTCAGTATGCTTTGGATATGTATTGATTGATATGGCGGGGCCCTGTCCCGACCTTTATGATTTTATGTACTCTTAGAGGCTTGTAGACATATGTCAGGTGTATGGATAATTGTATGGCCTTGTCGGCCTATGTTTCGAGTTTACTAATGGTCATGTCGGCCTTATAGGCCCGTATGTCACATATATTAGTTTGTATATCATGTTGGGTCTTCATATGTTGAGTATTCCCTTATGTTTTATTCTTGTTATCTCATGACGGGTTTTCTGGCTCATTTACTCCTGATAACATGATAAGAAAGATATGTTACGTTGGTACTCGGTTGAGTAAGGCACCGGGTGCCCGTCGCGGCCCTTCGGTTTGGGTCGTGACAGTTTATTGGGTCAAAAGTGAAGCTTAACAATTAGGATGCTACTCATCTCCCTACCAGGAAGGAGTTTTGGTAGTTTGCTTTGTTTTCCTTTTAGTTTATTTGGATTATTCCAGGGTTATAATTCAGATTTTTATTTTCCATCTGTTTTGATATACAAACCCTTCTATCCTTTATTTTCAATGAAATGCAATTTCCCTTTTCCATTACTCCTGATTGTGTCATTTTCTTTTCTTTCTTTGTACAGTTCTTTTTATACTGGTTTCAATGACATGACATGGATGCAGAATATTTGGCCAAGTCTTAAAAGCCAATCTAACTCTGAAATAATAATCCAAGAAATAGAGTATGGTGATGAAATAGAATACGATTAAGAGGAAGCATTTGAGGAAATTAGTAAAGAGCTAAGTCACTTTGAAGAGAAACCCAACCCTAATTTGAATGAAACTGAAGCAATCAATTTAGGGGATCCAGATAATATCAGAGAAACCAAGATAGGTGTACACTTGGAACCACAAATCAAGGAGGAAATAATCAAAGCACTATTTGAATATAAAGACATTTTTGCATGGTCATATGATGACATGCCGGGTCTAAGTACTGACTTTGTAGTTCACAAATTTCCCACTGACCCGGCATTCCCTCCCGTCAAGAAGAAGTTAAGAAAGTTCAAAACTGACATGAGTGTGAAGATCAAGGAAGAAATCACAAAGCAGTTTGACGCAAAGGTTATTCGAGTCACGTGATACCCCACTTGGTTAGTTAATGTTGTGTCGGTGCCAAAGAAGGACGGCAAGACCAAGGTGTGCGTTGATTACCATGATCTCAACAAAGCAAGTCCAAAGGACAATTTTTCGGTGCCAAATATCCACATTTTGATCGACAAATGTGCCAAGCATGAGATTGGTTCTTTTGTGGATTGCTATACGGGGTACCACTAGATCTTGATGGATGAGGAGTATGCAGAAAAGACAACATTCATCACACCATGGGGAACTTATTGCTATGGGGTAATGCCATTTGGTTTGAAAAACGCTAGGGCAACTTACATGAGGGCAATGACTATTGTGTTCCATGACATGATACACAAGGATATTGAGGTTTATGTAGATGATGTGGTCATAAAGTCAAAGCAACAATTCGACCATGTCGGAGATTTGAGGAAGCTTTTTCAGAGGCTCCGCAGGTACAATCTTAAGCTTAACCTTGCAAAGTGTGCATTTGGTGTGCCGTATGGGAAACTGCTGGGATTCATAGTAAGTCGGCAAGGCATTGAGTTGGACCCATCAAAGATCAAAGCTATCCAAGAATTGCCACCTCTAAGGAATAAGACTGAGGTGATGAGTCTACTCTGGCGTTTAAACTACATCAGCAGGTTTATTGCTCAACTTACGACAACTTGTGAGCCCATATTTTAGTTGTTGAAGAAGGATGATGCGGTCAAATGGACTAATGAGTACCAGGAGACATTTGACAAGATCAAGGGGTACTTGTCAAACCCACCTATGTTGGTCCCACCGGAACCTGTGAGGCCTTTAATTCTTTATTTGATAGTCCTGGATAATTCATTCGGGTGTGTATTGGCTCAACATGACATCACTGCCAGGAAGGATCAAGCCATCTATTATCTCAACAAGCAGTTCATATCCTATGAGGTTAAGTATACTCACATTGAAAGGACATGTTGCGCCCTGACTTGGGTGGCACAAAAGTTGAAGCATTATCTGTCATCCTACACTACTTACCTCATTTCTTGTCTGGACCCCCTAAAGTATATCTTTCAGAAGCCTATGTCCACAGGAAGACTTGCAAAGTGGCAGATTTTGCTCACAGAGTTTGACATTATCTATGTGACTCAGACCGCGATGAAAGCCCAAGCATTGGACGATCATTTGGCCGAGAACCCGGTGGATGAAGAGTATGAGCCATTGAGAACTTATTTTCCTGATGAAGAGGTGATGCATATTGAAGAGGTGGAGCATGATGAAAATCCAGGTTGGAAACTTTTTTTTGATGGAGCTGCTAACATGAAAGGTGTCAGAATATGGGTTATGCTCATTTCTGAAACAGGGAATCACTACCCTATCACGGCCAAGCTTTGTTTCTATTGTACTAATAACATGGCTGAATATGAAGCATGCATTCTGGGTTTAAGGTTAGCGGTAGATATATGAGTCCAGAAAGTCTTGGTCTTGGGAGATTCGGATCTTTTGGTGCACCAGATTCAAGGAGAATGGGAGACTCGGGATTTAAAGCTCATACCGTATCGGCAATATTTGCATGATCTTTGTCAACGGTTTCGATCAATAGAATTCAGACATATTCCAAGGATCCATAATGAGGTTGTCGACGCTTTGGCCACCTTGGCGTCAATGTTGCACCATCCGGACAAAGCTTAGTTGACCCTCTGCATATTCAAGTTCGTGATCAACATGCCTATTGTAATGTGGTCGAGGAAGAACTTGATATTGAACCGTGGTTCCATGATATCAGGGACTACATCAGGATGGGGGTATATCCGATACAAGCAACAGGTGATCAAAAGAGAACAATTCGACGTTTGACTAGTGGATTTTTCTTGAGCGGGGGGATCTTATACAAGAGGACTCCAGATCTTGGACTGTTGAGATGCATAGATGTTAAACAATCCACGACTATCATGATAGAAGTGATGTTGTTACCCAATTTTTCCCTATATGTTTTGAATATGTATAAAAGCCTTCAAAATACCATATATATGCATACATAAGCATGCCCAAGGTTTTTAATTTTTTTTTCCATAATTTTAAGGGTTTAAATTGATTTATTTTTCCCCTTTTTATCCATAAAATCCCAATAATTATTTTTGAAATTATTGTTTTGATAAATCATTTATTGGATTTCTATATTTATGCCAAAATATGTCTAATGTAATTTTTATGTGTTTTCACAATTACATTTACTATTTTTAAAAGCTAAATTGCATATAATTGCAATGTTAGCCCATTTTTAGATATAATTATGTTTATAGGCATAAAATTGGATCCTGTATTTTTAAATTGTTAATTATGTATTTTAAATCATTTTTGTACCTTGATTTATTTTCAAAAATTACCTACTATTTTTATTAAATTAAATAAGGGGAAATTGGCTATTTAAATAACAGCCAAATTTGGCTTTCAATTATAGCCAAAATTGGACCCCTACCCATACCAAATCACCCAAATTTCACACAAATTCCAGCCCAATTTCACACCCAAATCACCCAACCCATACCCTATTAATCCTTACCTAAACCCGGAACCCACCTACCCATTTAGTAATTCCTTTCCGTTTTAATTTTCGAACGACCCCTAACCCTAAGTCACTTTTCCAAAGGTGCCGCCTTCAGATGCTCTCTCATCTCCACTTTTCTCTCAAACCTAACCCTAGACTCCTCCACTCACCTCCTTCTCCGGTCATCTGCAGTAACTATTTCTCAAACCCCAAGCCTCCAATGGTCTCTCTCATCACCTTGCTTATCATCTCTAAGGCATTCAAGGGTCTTGGGCCATGCCTATTCGGACCTAGGGTTCCTGATTCTGTTGTTCGAGGCTTCTCTGGTGTGATTTTGGGCAAATTCACACCATGTATGTTACGATTTATGAATTTACAACGGGTTCTTTTGATTTCTACCTAGGTTTCCTTTTGAAACCCTAGCTCTCTTCTGGATCTCTCAGATCTGTGTTATTTTCATGCTTTAAACTTGTTTCCTTCTATAATTTGCTTATTTTCGAGCTTTGTTCTGAAAGATCCTCTAGTCTAAACTGTTCTTACTTTCTTTGAAAACTAGGGTTTTCTCGGAGTTCTTTCTATTCCGGTTTCAACTGATTTCTTTATGATTAAACCTTTTTCCCTCATTTATCTTGACCGATTCTATGTTGCAACTGCTTTTTAACTCAACTCTATTAAAAGCCCTAATTTTTAAAAGATTTTCTTTACTTATTTTTATGAGTTAGTATGATTTTCTTTACTTGTTTCTGTGTGTTAGCCTGATTTTCTTTACTTGTTTTTGTATTTTCGCATGATTTTCTTACTTTGTTTCTATGTGTGAGCATGATTTTCCTCACTTTGGTTCTGTTTGCTAGCATGATTCTCTTCGCCTAGGCTCTGTGTGTTAGCATAACTTTCTTTGCCTTGGTCTTGTTAATTTCTCGTGGTCACTATGCTTCGAATATGTCCTACTGAATCTCTAGCCTACTTACATCACCTCTATATGACTATGCTTGCTCATCTCTTATTTCTTTCTGCTTATATAATTGACCTTGTTTTGATTGCTACTTCTATTCATTTGTCTCTATTTATATGTTGAAACACGCAGAATCATGACCCCTCATGATTGATTCTAATTTTCCTTAATTGTTGGTAAATGAAAGATTTTCCTTCAAGGCCCTAGAATTCTACTCGTCTGTTTGAATTCACTGATTTTATTACCTTATTTACTATGATACTTGGTTTTACTTAGTCTTTCCTTAATTGGATCTTTCTAAATTTGGTCCTAATCGACTACTTTATGCCTAATGGACTCTGGCTCCTTTCCTTGTTTAATTATGCATTGACTCCTCCTTTCCCCCTTATATGGTACTGAATCTTTCCGTTTGACCTTGATTCCCCTAACTCAAGGAAGTCCTTCCTTGACTTTCTAAGTGATTGATTCTGAGTTCTTAAATTAGTATACTGCTATGTTTTTTACCTTATTCCACTACCCACTTTCAACTATAAATACCCTAAGTCTTTCACAAACGACACACACTTGGCTTCCAAAAACTCCCTCTCTTATTTAAAATATCTGTGTTATTCTATTACTATTAGCCGGCTACAAGCCAAGGCTAATCATTCGTACTCTTTGGTTCTTTCATTCTGCTTGCATCTATCTTCACTGGTATGTCCTAGTTTAATTTACAGCCACAACAACAACACGTTTCTTTTCTTGTTTCAGTTTCTTTTATTTCTAGCCTGCTTTTACTTATGGTTTTTTTGTGGAGTTTGTAGCTAAATATACTAGTATAACTCCCCTCCCTTAAGTTCATGTATTCCCTTGTGTGATTCAAGCATGTCTGGACAATTGTTTTCCTTTACTTACTGTGCACTTACCATTTTGTGAATCCCAAATTCCTATTCCCCTCTAAGTGTTTATGTTCCTCATGACTGGTTTGTGATTATGTCAGTGTCAAGCTATCTCTGAGCATGTGCATACCAGTCCTAATACTGCTTCTGGGGTCATGTGTCTGCAGGCAATGTCTGTGTAACCCCAAACCCCTTAACCCATGTGTGATTACTGAATATATTTAGATTATGTGAACTTGCTGTGTGTGGACTTATCCTGAAGTGTTTGAACTCTATTTACTACTCCAACCTCTTTCAAACAAACTCTATTTCTTTACTAATTGCTTTCAAAACAGACCTTTAAGTCTATTCTTTAATAAACTTCTTTCAAACATGTATCCTGCACTTTTACTCTACTCTTAGTTAATAAGTTATGCCCCTCTAGTATGTGTACTACCTTGGGATCCTCTTGAGAACCCTTGGAACTCTGGCATACTGAGGCTGGCTTTCCACACTGCACTGGGCCAACGCTTGGCTACTAAGTCTAGGTGTAATCATTGCCTGGGGTCCTTGAGACCGTTAGGGAACTTTGATGCACCTAGACCCTGATTTGTCTATGGAAATGAAGTTTGAAAGACCATTGGAGGCTTTGGGAAACTTTGGCCTGATTACAGGCTCCCTATAGAATAGCTTCTTAGTTTTCTATTTCATTTATGTAATTCTTTTGTTGGCATGTAATATTTTTTAAACAGATATTCGAGGTAATTTAGTAAAAGGGGTGGGTAGATATATACTTTGTGGGGTAATATGGGTAGAAATCCTGCTCATAGGATTTTACTTTCAAATCTGCCTGCTTTACTCAATAGAAAACATGTTCATAGGGTGTGACTCTTGTTGAATCTGATTTCATTTTGCGTAATAGACATCATGTCTATAGGTTTTCACTTTTAATGTCATTTGCATCAGATATAAACCATGTTCATAAATCCTACATTTGTCATGTTAGAAATAATGTTTCCAGGTTCCAAGGCATCATTTTTAAATCAACTCAAGTATAGATACCATGCATATAGGATATAATTCTGATTCTATAAGTTACTGCAAATTCCCTAAAACCAGTAACACGCCTAGATACCATGCCTATAGGAACTTCTACTCCCAGTTATGTCTGGTAATCTAATTAGCCTAATGAGTCAATTTTATCTCACCTAGTTTACTTCTTAAAACTGGCCTTGTCAAGCGATAACTCTCTAAAACCAGTCCTTTCATAATTGCTTTAATCATGTTAGATATTTTGCCTATAGGTATTGAAAGGTTCTATTTCGAGAACTTGTCTGTTTCTGCATTAACATAGACACAGTTCTACATATAGGCAAGCCTTAGGGCATTTTCAAAACTTGCATTTATCTGAAGCTGTTTCTATCACTCGACGTCTCTGAATTCTAATAAGCTTTTAAAGTGGAGGTCCTAGGAAGCTAATAATGTTATGACTTCTGTATCTGAAAGTGGTTTATTTCTACATAATCACTTAGAAATCCTGTTTTAGGACTTTGATTACTAAAGATCTTACTTGTGGTTGAGTCGTGCTACATGCATGCTTGTTTGCGGAGAAAACTATGAGCCTTTTACTTGCTCTCATTATGTGAAAGTCCTAGATGCTTTTTGACTGTCGCCTTTAGAGTTTTGCCTTTAAAACCTTAGGGGTAGTGTTGATACTCAATTTTTTCCTAGATATTTTTAATAAGCAAAATAACTTCAAAATAGCATATATAAGTATATCCAAATGTTTTATTATTTTTCCTATAACTTTTAAAGGTTTTTAAATCAATTCATTTCCCTCTTTTATCCATAAAAACCCAATAATTATTTCCAAAATTATTATTTTTAGTAATTCATTTATTGAATTTTTATATTTATGCTAAATATAGCTAAAGTAATTTTTTCATATTTTTAAAAATTTATTTAGTATTTTTTAAGCTAAATTGCATATAATTGCAATATTAGCCCGTTTAAGATTTAATTGTGTTTTATATTTATAAAATTAAGTCCTATATTTTTATTTCTTAATTATATGTTATATATCATTTTAGTGCTTTCAATCTATTTTCAGAAATTAATTTACTATTTTTTATAATTTAAAGAGTGGAAAATTGGCTATTTAAATAATAGCCCAATTGCATTTCAATTTTAGCCTAATTGTAACCCCAAATTAAACCCAATTCCCCCCGGCCCAATTTCAATTTAAACCCGACCCCTAGCCCAATTTAACCATCCCAACCCGGATTCCCCACCTAACCATTTTAATCCTGGGCGTTGATCATTCAGATCAACGGCCACCATTAACCTTACCTAAAATAAACCTAAATGACCCCTTACCCTAATTCATTCTTCACCAAATGCCTCCCTTGAATCCCTTCCCTCTCAATTCTCTCTGCAACCTCTCATGAACCCTAGCCGCCACCATCTAATTTCACCTTAATCTACCTCAACCCCTGCCTAATCCATGGCCCCTCATGGCCATTTGAGATGTGTATCGGCCTCCTATGGCTCCTGGGTGGTTGTTTATGTGGTTTCATGGCCAAACCTCAAAGGAATCTGGTCCAGTCCTTGTTCAACTTCTGTTCATGGCCTTTCTCCGGCCATCCATGACCTTTCTCTGACCATTCATGGCCTTTCAAGGCAGATAATTGACTTTTCTGGTTAGATCGGTAACTTTCAAGGTCTTTCTCACCTTTTCTGGGTTTTCGGAAACTCTAATCTTTGAGATCTTTCAATTTTCTTCAAATCTATCTTAGATTTTTGCTTACTATGAACTTTGTAAGTGTTTTTCTCAAAGATTCTTCGATTTTCTTTCAAAGTGACTCTTCATTTTTCAATGATTAGGGTTTTCCTTTAAGTTTTTCAGAAGAGCTCTTCTCTGATTTTAATATTGTATGTGATTTTGCTATGTTTAAAACGATTTGCGCATGTTGTTCTTCTATCTATTTCAGCTTGTTAAAAACCCTAGTTCCCTTTTGGTCTTGTCCGAGTTCTAAAACTGTCCTTGTTTGTTTGAATGTGTATTTGTTTGATTAAGTTATTTGATTCTCTTTTATTTGTGTGACTTTTCTGGTTCTGATTTCTTATCATCTCTTAGAAACTCGACTACTGTTGTCAAAACCCTAATTTTTTAAAAGGTTTTCCTCACTTGTTACTGTGAGACCTTTACTTATTTATGATTCTCTTACCTGTTACTATGTTCTTCTTCACTGTTGATTCTAAGTGACTACTTGACTTACTTGACTACTGTGCTTCGAATACTTTTCTTACAGCTGAACTCTAGCTTACCCCTACTGCTACTGTATGTTTGTGTTGCTTCTTTTGTTAACATGTTTGACTCTTCATGCCTGTTCATTCCTTGCTATTTATATGTTGAGGTGTAGAATCTTGACCCTTTCTTGATTGATCCTGATTCCCTCTATATTGAGACTGATTGCAAAAGTTTTCTTATGAACCCTAATTTTACTTGTTTATTTAAATTAATTGATTCCCCTCCTTTAATTACTGTAGTGTTTTACCTTGCTGAATTTTTTTCCAAAAATTAAGCCTATTTTGAACTTAGACTTGATTATTTACTTCATGCTTTTACTTCCTCTTATATGGCAATAATAAATCTGTCCCCAAACTGATTTCTTTCCTTATTTAAAACCTGTTATTATCCGTAAAGCAGTGATTCCTTAATTAAAGGGAATCACTTGTGTTAATTGATTTTGATTGTGATTATTTCCATGTTTGTGTTAAAACTTCACTCGTTTTCAAAACTATAAATACCTACCCTCTCTTCTTTCAAAACACGCGAACAATTTGAGTTCAAAATACACATTTACACTCAAACTTTCTCTCTTTTCTCTACTATTACTTGTGCTGCTACTTTGTCTAACCGATTGAAAGCCAAGGCTAGACTGTGGAATCTTGCTTATTTTTCTTTCTGCACTTTGCTTCACTACTGGTATGTCCTAGGTAATTTTTAAAGTCTTAACAACAACATATTCCTTTGATTGTTTCAATTTCTTTCATCCTTGTCTATTCCTGCTTAAGTTTCTGCAGTAAGTTATATTACTAGCATGTTGTAATATGTCCCTTCCCCTTTAGATTAATGCTTCCCTATGTGTGTACTCGGTCGGTCACTTGTTATGTGTTTGCCGACTTATGAATCCCAAATCCCCATATCCCCTTTATGTGTTTGTATCCTTTAGCTGGTTTGAGGGCATGCCAGCATCAGCTATTGCTGTGCATGATCAAACCTGACCCCTTCTAGGGTCATATGATGCATACAATGTATTCCCAAAACCCCTTGACCCCTTTGTGTAACTACTGATTCTGTGTAGTTTGAGTTTTACTACTACTGTTTTCAAACCACCCTTACCACTTACTATTTTCAACACAGTTTTAAATAAATCTCTTTCAACTATGTTCTGCACTTCCACTATATTCTTAGAACTTTGGTTTTGCCCTTCTTGTGCGAGCCTTGCCTTGGGACCCTTGAGCTCCCTCTGAACTTGGACACATAAGGGCTGGGCCTTCCACACTGCACTCATTTCTGTCTGGTTATGCAAACCTGGGTGTAAGCACTGCCCGGGGTCCCTTGAGATCCTTAAGGAACTTTGACACACCTAGATATGAGAAAGGCTTTGAAACCACAAATGGCATTTGAAGTGGTTTATTCCATAACTCAGAGAGGAAGTCAGAATCAGGCTTCCTATGGTTGTAACTTCTTATTTTTCACTTTTTCTGATGTAATTCAGTATTTGGTCTGTAATAATTTGTAACAAATATTGGGGTTGGCTAGTGAAAGTGATGGGGTGATTATGCATGTTTTAGCTATTAGAAGGGTAGATAATATGCCTATAGAATGTATTTCGATATGATCTGTTAGAGAACATGCCTATAGGATCTGCTCTGTTTAAATTAAGTTCTGCATGCTTTACTTTTACACAAATAGAGATCCTGCCTATATGATTAAAAATTAGTTTTATTAAAAAATCATGCCTATAGGAATTTTGCTTTTTGCCAAACAAATCTTACCTACTTCACTGCATGTTCAATTAGATACCATGCCTATATGACCAAATCAGCCTCTAATACTTAGAGATCATGCCTATAGGATCTAAAATCTGCTTAGTTAAAATCAGTTTGACTTATGCCTGTCTGAATCATATTAGATAGCTCACTCTTTTCGTGTTAATTAATATGGTTTAGAAAGCATGCCTATAGGATCCAAATCACCAGTTTAACCACCGCTCTACTGAATTCCTAATCAGTAATAGACATCATGCTCATAGGACATCACTATCACACCTAGGCAAGCCTTAGGTAATAATGGTAAAACTGAACTCGCCTTTGTTAATTAGCACTGCTACAACCAGCAGGCAGGCCTGATTCAGAATTCTTATCTGAGTTATGTAATAAATATGGTCTACTTCAACAATCTAAACACCCTACTTTAGTGTTTTAAAATTCAGACCCCAATTGTGTTTAAGTCATGTTGTTTATATGTATTGTCTGCGGAGGTGCACATGAGCCTTTTAATTGTTTACATGTTTCCCCTTTAAATGCAGTCATACGTGTTTTGTATGTCGCCTTAGCCTTTTACCTTTTAAAACCTAAGATTCAGCCTAAACCTTCCCTCTTATAGGAATAGTAGTCCTAAAATCCTCCGGGACTGATAGGAATGGGGCGGGTAATAGTATGCAATAGAAGTCGAGACCAATCTGTGCTTTAATACCTTAACGGGGTGGGAAGGGTAGATATGGATGTGATGACCGGTGCGCTAATACCACGTGTATCCCCTCTTCTGAGGAGTGTCATATCGGGTATCGCATTGATGTGATCTATATTATAAACGACCCTAGGACCCCCTTCCCTTTTACATTCTCAAGTATTTGTAAAACTGCAACTCCTTTTCAAAATTCGCCTTTTAATAATTGTTTTCAAACTCTTATGTGTTTAAAATTAAATCCCCTACTATTTGAGCATATACTTGTCTATTTGATAATTGTACAAATTCACAAAACTGTCTGGCCGGGAACCACACTAGTGGATCCTGAGGGGTGCCTAGCACCTTCCCCTTCGGATAATTTCAAGCCCTTACCCTATCTCTGGTTATCAAACAAACTCAAAAATGAACCCTATAGGTGTCCTAATGTACCTTAAATCATTAGGTGGCAACTCTTCAAATGCAAACTCAGTTCCCAAAAGGAATGAGTTGTCCCATACCCAAAATGTCATAAACCCGATTTTTCGATGTAAAGAGGTAAAAAGGGGGTGCGAACCGCATGGCGACTCTACTGGGGATTTTAGGCTTTTACCATTTCAGATTATTTTGTGAATTTGTACCCCCCCTATGTGCACCCCCATGTGCAATTACCTGTTTAAATTTCTTTAATCATTTAATCTCCTTTTCAACTGCAAAACTAACATGTAATCTTTGTTTCTTTCCTTTATTACTGCTTTAAATTATGAAACTATTGTATTTATCGCTTTCTTAACATGCAAATACATTCCAACATGCTTTTAATTATTGCATAATCATGTTCAACATCATACTCCACTTGTGTCAAACAAATACTATAGCAACGCTTTTAATAAGTGGTTGTGCTCTTCCATATTATTACCCCCTAAATTCGAAAAGGCATATTTGCGGTATAACTAGTCGATCAGCGGTGCAGTCGACAGTTCCGTGCCTTCCCCCTTGAGTTGTCCGCTCAAGGGTACCAGTCTAAAATCCAATAGAAACCTTACTCTGTTTGAATTGTGCATGCATCATGGTCAAACCTAGCCGGGTCAGTTATGTTGTCCGCATAATAATCCTTTAAGTCAGCCTTGTCCAAAGTCCACTGAGTTTTCCTAAAACCAAAAACGGACATCATCACGTTCTATGCATTTATTTGGAGAACTAAATGCTTCATGCTAATTGTTGATATTAAATAGTCGAGTCTGGTGGGGGTAAGGGCCTATCCTTATTTCTCTTGCAGAAATATGAAGCACGAGGTCCCCAGTTTCGGTATGGTTAGCACGCCCCCACTCTTGCTGGACTGATGGAGGAGTCTTTCATCAAATGACCAAATCAATGAATGGAAAGAGAGGGCCGCTAAAGCTAGCAAAAAGTTGGAATATCTGGAGTATAGTCTGCTAGAATTGGAAGGAAAAGTGAGGAAGAGAGTCACCGACTGCCAGAATGTTGAATGAAATGAAGGAGAATACATGGCAAAGGAATTTTTACTGGTGAACCTACGCGAGCTAGAGGATCTCATCAACGAGAGAATTCAACCTGAGGAAGGTCCTTTAGGGACCAAGTAGATAGGAGTTTATCTTTTCGCTTTATAAAATGTAATAAGGCCAATGGCCATTAGTGACTTTTATTTCTTGTTCATTTAGTGTTGTTTTGGGATTCGTCTATTTCTATCAATAAAATGAGGCATTAAGCATTCTAAGTTCTCCAAACCAATTTGTCGCTTGGCCTACCTCGGGCACAAAGAGGTTCCAAATTAGGACACGATTTACATTCCCGCACTATGTGTTTAAATATTGCAATACTTTTTATAATCCGCACTAACTTGATTAGCTTTTGTTTTATTTTCTATTTTATTATCCCCCCCAAAGGTTAGTTCGTGCACTCTGGCATCATCATCTTATTCCACGAGATCCAGGGGCCCTCCACCCACTCTTCCTCTTAGTGCTGTCAGAAACAAGAACAAAAGCAAGATGGAAGATCTGAACAACATCAGGAAAGAGAATCCAACTGAATGGGTAGAGGCTACTAATGGCCATAGTACTTAGGTTCCTCAGGAGAATATATCCCAACTTTAACAAAAGCTGCTGAAATTCCAATAAGAGCTTGATCAGGTTCAGAATTTGGCAAACTTGTCATTTTCCCTCAGCACCCCAGATATCAATTTCCCCAACAATCAAAACCCTACACCTCTGCAGAATATCCCAAAGCAACAGAACCATCCTGCTCCTCACCATCACACTATTCCACCAAAAAAACAATGCAACACCTGCCATATCCCAAACAACACTCCACTACTCATCCCAGAACCGCAAAACCCCACAAATGACCATTTCCATACCCACACACCAGGCCACCATAACACCCCCATCTACGTGGAGACCATGCCACACTCCACCCAACCTATATCAAGCACACCTATGTCTGACAAAAAGGATCTGCTTATCAGAAACCTAGCTGAGGAACTTAGGAAACTGAACAGCCGAATTTAAGGCGTTAAAGGAAGCAAGGAAATTGAGGGGCTAAACTATGAGGATCTTTACAGCTTGATGTCGAACTGCCCGAGGGGTAAAAACCTCCTAAATTCAAAATGTTTGATAGTACGGGTGATCCAAGGGTCCATCTGAGAACATACTGCGACAAGCTGGTTGGAGTAGGGAAAGACGAGAGAATCCACATGAAGTTGTTCATGAAGAGTTTTAAAGGAGATGCATTGTCTTGGTACATTAGCCAAGATCCAAAGAAGTGGTCAAGCTGGGTAGGCATGGCGTCCAACTTTATGGACAGGTTCAGGTTTAATACAGAGAATGCGCTAGACGTGTTCTATATTAAGAATCTAAAGAAGAAGCCTACAGAAATATTTTGCGACTATGCTACTCGGTCCGAAGCTGCCCAGGTCAGACCTGCCTTAGAGGAGGAACAAATTCTTTCTCCGGGCTCAAGACCCACAGTACTATGAGCGGCGGATGATGATTGAGAACCACAAATTCTCCAACATTATCAAATTGGGTGAAAGAATTGAAGAAGGCATCAAAAGCGGTATGGTTACAAACTTCGAGGCCTTGTAAGCTACAAATAAGGCTTTACAGTCCGGTGGTGTGTCCAAGAAAAGGGACTTGGGGGCCGTAATGGTTGCACAGAGGACCAAATCTCCCATCAAATACCAAACTTACCCAACACCTCCACTCACATACCAGTCAACCCCAAATTACCAAGCACCCCACCTTCCTACCAAGCTCCACCACCAACTTATTAGTCACCTCCACCTCCCACATATCAACCTATTTCACCCAGATACTCCCAACCCGCTCATGTCTACCAAACTTATAATGCTCAGCCATTCCACTACCAATCACCTCCTGCATGCCAAAACTTCCCTAGACCACGACCTAATTTTGATCGCAGACCACCAAAATAATATACAGCCATCGCCGAACCTATTGACCAGTTGTATGAGAGACTCAAAGCTGCTAGTTATGTTTCCCCCATCCCTGCTGCAACCCCTGAGAACCCTTCCCAGTGGGTTAACCCAAACAAATCCTGTGCATACCACTCCGGCATGAAAGGGCGCACCATCAATGAATGTTGTTCCTTGAAAGACAAGATCCAGTCTTTAATTGATAAAAAGATTATTGTGGCAAAGGAACCCGCTCCAAATGTCCGCAACAACCCTCTACCAGACCATAAGGGTGGAGGTATCCACATGATTGAAATAGAGGATGATTGGGATACCGAGGGATCAATCGGTTTGATCGTAGAAGGTGATGACCCAAAGAAGCCAGCAGGCACTCTCAATCTAATCATAGTCCAGATTTAACCGTTTGAGCATGCTGAGGTGAACTTGTCTTTACCACTTGAATTTGAAACAACATCATCCGCAAAGACACCAGCACCAATTGAGGTTGAATTCGTGTCTCCGGCAAATTCACCCGCACCATTTGAGGTTGCAGTTTTACCACCCACGGCACATGCTCCGTTCGGAGTGAGGATAGCCACGCTGATCCCAGTGGAAATGTCGACCATGACACCGTTCCATACGAAGGCCATACCTTGGGACTATACAGCCGAGGCAAGTAGAAAAGGCAAGGTCAGGTTCGAAGAGTTGTTGCAGCACAGGGTATGACAAGAACTAGTAGAGTCTATACCCCTGAACATCTAGCTGAGTCAAGCAAGCAGGCCTCCAATCAGCCACCCCTCATTGAGACAGGTCCGGACGATCTTTGGAGAAAGATACAAGCCAAGGAATACTCGGCCATCGACCAGTTGAACACCAGCGCAAATCTCCGTTCCTGCTTTGCTACAAAATTCTGAGGCACACAAGAATGCTCTGTTAAAGGTGCTAAGTGAAACATACATGCCAAGTAACATCACTGGCAGGGAAATGGCTAACATGGTAGGACAAGTGTTGAAGAGACATAAGATCATTTTTCATGAGGACAAGCTGCCACCTAAAGGGCTGGGGCACAATAAAGCACTACACATCACTGTGCAATATGAGGACTATGTCATCACCAGAATCCTGATCGATAGAGGTTCCAGTGTCAACATTTGTCCGCTGGTAACGCTCAAGAAGTTGGGTAAAGGATTGCACGAGATAAAGTATGGAGAAATCAATGTGAAAGCCTTTGATAGTTCTCAGAGGTTCACCATTGATGAGATTGTCCTATGCTTGCAAATGGGACCAACATGGTTTGATGTCGACTTCCAGGTGATAGATGTGCCAGCATCTTACAACTTACTATTAGGACGGCCATGGATTTATGTTTCTAGGGCCGTAGCATCGACACTACATCAGGCAGTAAAATTCGAATAGAATTACCAGGAAGTGATCATTCACGGCGATGATAGCAACCCTATATACAGTCGCCAAACCATTCTGTCGATCGAAGGAAGAAAGAAGCTGGGTGGAAAGACTTACCACCATATTGAACGGGTAAATGCTTTCAACAAAGACAAATGGTGGGATAACAAAATTGAGAGTATGCTGAATTGGAGTGGGTACGAACCTGGCAAGGGACTCGGAAAGAACCTCCGAGGAATCTCTAAACCCATAAAACTCAAGAGACATGGCACTACCTTCGGTTTGGGATATGAATACACCTGGGAAAAATTCAACAACTGGTCGCCACCATGGCGCAGTCCTTACTACCCACTAGAGCAGCTAATACCACATCTGAAGCAGACCTTCAAACAGGCCGACATTATTTATGGGTCAGACGAAGAAGAAGCACTGGCAGCAATGAAGAACTTGTTCCTAAAAGACAATGACATGGACTATTGTGTTGTTCTCGAGGAGGAGGGAGAGGAAGGCCCTTTCATACAGGCTGTGAGCAGAAGGGCACGCCTCAAAAATTAGACCATCAGGACAACCAGAGCCCAACGAGCTTCGGGATAGCAAGGCTAAAACAAGCATCATTCACTGTTTTATTTACTAAATGAATTTCTTTTCGCATTTTCAATTCCTGCGATAAGATCTTCAATGTTCAAAACAGTTATGCAATTTATCAAAGCATTTTTACTTTTTTTATGAATCAACACTCATTATCGTTTTCTCTCATTACTTTACTTATACAGCATTACTATTACTTATCTTGATGAACCAATGATTGTGACATGCAATGAGACAATGCAACAAATGGACATTGATTCAGAGGAGGATGACATACCTGACGAAATTGTTAGAGAAGTTGAGAACTTTGAGAACAGACCTAAATCCAACCTGCACGAGACCGAAATTGTTAACCTGGGAGATGCAGAAAACGTCAAGGAAACACGAATCAGCGTTCACCTATTGCCATTAGAAAAGAAAGAATATACAGATTTTCTAAAGGAATATAAGGACATATTCGCCTGGTCGTATGATGACATGACTGGCCTGAGTACGTCTATTATGGCTCACAAACTGCCAACCGATTCGATGTGTCCACTGGTAAAGCAAAAGATCAGAAAGTTCAAGCCTGATATGAGTTTGAAAATCAAGGAAGAAGTCACCAAGTAGGTCAAAGCTAAGGTTGTTAGGGTAGTAGAATACCTGACATGGTTAGCCAACATCTTGCCAGTGCCAAAGAAGGATTGGAAGGTCCGAGTCTGTGTCGACTACGGGGATCTCAATCGGGCCAGTCCGAAAGAAGACTTCCCTTTGCCAAACATACACATCCTAATCGACAGTTGCGCCAAACATGAGCTACGGTCATTTATAGATTGCTTCGCTGGTTATTATCAGATCTGGATGGATGAAGAAGATGCTGAGAAAACGGGTTTCATTACACTGTGGGGAATGTACTGTTACAAGATGATGTCTTTCGGCCTGAAGAATGTAAGGGCCACCTACATGAGGGCCATGACTATCATTTTCAATGATATGATACACAAGGAGATAGAGGTATATGTAGATGATGTTATCATCAAATCCAAGAAGGTCACTGACCACATGGAAGATCTGAGGAAGTTCTTCAATAGATTGCAGAGATACAACCTAAACTGAACCCCGCGAAGTGCACATTTGGGGTTCCTGCTGGGAAATTGTTTGGATTTATTGTGAGTCGCCAAGGAATAGAACTGGATCCGTCAAAAGTCAAAGCTATTCAAGAACTACCACCTCCGAAGAACAAGAAGTATGTGATGAGTTTCTTGGGGAGACTTAACTACATCAGCCAGTTCATTGCACAATCTATAGTTATTTGTGAGCCAATCTTTAAGATGTTAAAGAAGGACGTCGTTAGCAAATAGACCGACAACTGCCAAAAGGCCTTCGACAGAATCAAGGAGTACCTATCAACACCACTAGTATTGGTCCCGCCCGAGCCAGGTAGACCCTTATTACTCTACCTTGCAGAATTGGATGGAGCCCATTTATTACCTTAGTAAGAAGTTCACCCCGTACGAGTCCCGGTATTCTCTATTAGAGCGCACCTGTTGTGCTTTGACTTGGGTAGCCCAGAAGCTGAGACATTACTTCTGTGTCTATACTACATATCTCATATCAAAGATGGATCCTTTAAAGTACATCTTTCAGAAGCCCATGCCCGCTGGCAAGCTGGCCAAGTGGCAAATCTTGTTGAGTGAGTTTGACATTATCTACGTGACTCCGAAGGCAATTAAGGGACAGGCACTAGCAGATCACCTTGCTGAAAATCCCGTGGATCGAGAATATGAACCCCTAAAAACGTATTTTCCTGATGAAGAGGTATCATTCATAGAAGAAGACATTGCGGAATCCTACGACGGTTGGAGAATGTTTTTCGATGGAGCAGCAAATTTCAAAGGAGTTGGCATAGAAGCAATCCTAGTATCAGAAACCGGTCAGCATTATCTGGTGTTTGCCAAGCTCAGGTTCCCTTGTACCAACAGCATGGCCGAGTATGAAGCCTACATCTTAGGGATAAAAATGGACATTGACATGAACATTCAAGAGTTGCCAGTAATTGGAGATTCGGACCTACTTATACATCAGGTATGAGAAGAATGGGCAACCAAGAACTCTAAGATACTCACGTATCTCCATCATGTACAAGAATTAAGAAAGAGGTTCACGAAGACGGAATTCCAACATGTTCCCAGAGTCCAGAATGAGTTCGTCGATGCATTGGCTACCCTATCATCTATGATACAACATCCAGACAAAAATTTCATTGATCCCATTCCAGTAAAGATCCATGATCAGCCAGCTTACTGTTTCGTGATATCAAGAAATATTTGGCAAGAGGAGAGTACCCAGAGCTTGCAAATCCTACTCATAAACGCACAGTTCGGAGATTGTCTAATAATTTCTTTCACAGCGGAGGAATCCTGTACAAGAGGACTCCTAATTTGGGATTATTAAGTGTGTCGATGTAAAGGAAGCATCCAGGCTACTAGAGGAAATTCATGTTGGGACCTGCGGTCCACATATGAACGGCTTTGTCTTAGCGAAGAAGATACTCCGGGCTAGTTACTTTTGGATGACTATGGAGACGGACTGCATCCAGTATGTCCAGAAATGCCACCGTTGTCAGATACATGCAGACATGATAAAGGTACCTCCAAATAAGCTCGATGCAACGAGCTCACCATGGCCGTTCGTCGCCTGGGGAATGGATGTTATTAGACCAATCGAGCCTTCCGCTTCCAACGGGCACAGGTTTATCCTAGTAGAAATCGACTATTTCACCAAATGGGTCGAAGCAGCATCTTACAGAGCAATAACTAAGAAAGTCATGGCAGACTTTGTCCGCGACCGCATTGTTTGTCAATTCGGGATTTCGGAGTCGATCATTACTGATAATGGCTCCAACCTCAATAGGGACTTGATGAAAGCTATGTGTGACACCTTCAAGATCAGACACAAGAATTCCATAGCCTATAGGCCTCAGATAAATGGAGTTGTAGAGGCTGCCAACAAGAACATCAAGAAGATATTGAGGAAAATGATAGAGAAGCATAACAGTGGCACGAAAAGTTATCATTTGCTTTATTGGGATATCGCACCACAGTCCGCACATCAACTGGAGCAACCCCTTATATGCTGGTTTACGGTACAGAGGTAGTCATTCCCGCCGAGGTAGAAATTCCTTCCCTAAGGATCATACAAGAAGCTGAGCTCGACGACGCAGAATATGTAAAAAGTCATTGTGAACAACTATCCCTCATAGATGGAAAGAGAATGAATGCAGTCTTCCATGGTCAGCTCTATCAAAATAGAATGTCCAGAGCCTTCAACAAAAGAGTCAAGCCAAGACAGTTCATACCAGGGCAGCTGGTGTTAAAGAAAATTTTCCCGCATCAAGATGAAGCCAAGGGGAAGTTCTATCCCAACTGGTAGGGTCCATACATGGTTCACCAGGTTCTGACAGGAGGAGCCCTCATACTTGCAGAAATGGACGGAGAAGTCTGGCCAAAGCCGATATATTAAGATGCAGTCAAGCGTTACTATGTGTAATCCGTATGCTTTCCTTATGTGATATAAATTGAACTATGCCTGACCTGATTCCCATTTAAGAGGGGATATGTAGGCAGCCTAATGGGTTCGGTCACAATGCAATAAAAATTTCATTTCCTCCCGCAATTGGAAACTGGGGCAGAATTTTGAGGAGGACCCTCAAAATTCCAAAGCAACTTCAGTCGATCGTTGCGCGAGCAGCAGTCAGAAATGTCAACCCATCAAACGGGGGCAGAATTTTGAGAGGGACCCTCAAAATTCCGTAGCTGGAGAGGTTGCAATGTCCCAAGCTACGTCGCAGTCATCGGTTCATCTAAAAAGCTAATTTAATTATACACTTATGTCATATTTTATTTTACAAAATTATGCATGTTTATTACTGAAACTGCTTTGTTTAGCAACGCTACCCCAATAATACAGACGGTATTGCCAGATCAAAGTCGAGAAGGCCAAGCAAAGCCAGCGGGGACACGAACTAACCTCCCCTTTACAAAACGCACAATTTATTATTGGATGCAGGCACTAGGATTGCAAAGTCATCAAAAATACTGCACGCCTACGGAACAAACACTGCTCAAAGATACGACTCTCCGAACTGTTACACTTGCAAACATTTGCTATCAGCATACACCGGTGATGCCTTGTATGTCACAATGCTCCCAGTAATCACAACACTGCAATCTTCTATCGGCTAAGAAAGCTCTACTATCAATGGCCATTTTATTTCTTGCACAAGGCTACCATTCTGCCTTTTGAGGTTAAGCTCTACCTCCATCTGCATTCGCATCTTTGCATAAGGCTATCATTTTTCCTTCCGAGGCTAAGCTCTGCCTCCAATACATTTCAAAACTAAGCATTATCTCGAGCACTATTTATTTCGCTTTTCTTACGGGCTAAGCTCTGCCCTTCAATTTGCAAGACTAAGCTCTGCATCTAATGGGCTGAAAGATCGCCTCATATTGCATCTCATGGTCTGAAAGATCGCCCGAGAACACCATGTCATAGCCTGAGGATCCCTTTTCAATCTTTTGCATATCATTATCCAAAGGTGTCATCGTTCGGAGGCACCATCTTCATAGCCTGAGAACACCATGTCATGTCTTGAGGATCCCTTTCAATCTTTTGCATATAATTATTCAAAGGCACCATGGTTCAGAGGCACCATCCTCATAGCCTGAGAGCATAATTTCATGGCCTGCGAATCCTTTATCATACGCTTCATGGCCCAGGACATCATGGTCTAAGGACGTCATCCTAACCGTCCAAAGACAATATTCATGATCCGATAGAAATTCGCATCATGTTTAAATTTATGTGCAATATACGCTTGTATTATTTCTAATTGCAGGTAAACTGGCGAGCAGCAGCTACCCCAGCAGGAGCGATTCCACTCCAGTTCCCGCGGCCATATCAAACCTAACCATTTTTGTAAACTGTTCACTCACCCGGCCCTAGATATTGCGTTCGTTCTTGAAAGTGTCTTCATCTGCTTACTCCGCCGATGGATCCTAAACTACAAACAGCTTGATTCTTGTAAAACCGGGGATATGTAGGCAACTTAGAAATCCAGGGTGCATCCTGAACCTCTTCGAACCGTTTCGCTCGGTCAAAATTGGCCATCATATCTTTACCCGACAACTCTTTTATCCTTCCCGGGTAAAGTGGGGCGGCTGTTGATACCCAATATTTCCCTAGATATTTTTAATATGCAAAATAACTTCAAAATAGCATAAATATGCATATATAAGTATGTTCAATTTTTTTATTATTTTTCCCATAACTTTTAAAGGTTTTTTAAATCAATTTATGTCCCTCTTTTATCCATAAAAACCTAATAATTATTTCCAAAATTATTATTTTTGGTAATTCATTTATTGGATTTTATATTTATTCTAAATATAGCTAACGTAATTTTTGCATAGTTTTACAAATTTATTTAGTATTTTTTAAGCTAAATTGCATATAATTACAATATTAGCCCTTTTAAGATTTAATTATGTTTATATTCATAAAATTAAGTCATGTATTTTTAAATTGTTAATTATATGTCATAAATCATTTTAGTTCTTTCAATCTATTTTCAAAAATTAATTTACTATTTTTTATAATTTAAAGAGGGGAAATTGGCTATTTAAATAATAGCCCAATTGCATTTAAATTTTAGCCTAATTGTAACCCCAAATTAAACCCAATTTTCCCAACCCAATTTCAATTTAAACCCAACCCCTAACCCAATTTAACCAGCCTAACCTGGATTCCCCACCTAACCATTTTAATCCTAATCGTTGATCATTCAGATTAACGGCCACCATTACCCTTACCTAAAATATACCTAAACCACCCCTTACCCTAATTAATTCTTCACCAAACGCAGCCCTTGAATCCCTTCCCTCTCAATTCTCTCTGCAACCTCTCATGAACCCTAGTCGCCGCCATCTAATTTCACCCTAATCTACCTCAACCCTTGCCTAATCCATGGCCTCTCATGGCCATTTGAGATGTGTATCGGCCTCCTATGGCTTCTGGGTATTTGTTTCTGTAGTTTCATGGCTAGACCTCGAAGGAATCTGGTCCAGTCTTTGCTCAACTTCTGTTCATGGCCTTTCTCCAGCCATCCATGACCTTTCTCCGACCATTCATGGCCTTTCAAGGCAGATCCTTGACTTTTCTGGTTAGATCGGTAACTTTCAAGGTCTTTCTCACCTTTTCTGGGTTTTCCGAAACCCTAATCTTTGAGATCTTTCAATTTTCTTCAGATCTATATTAGATTTGTGCTTACTATGAACTTCTTAAGTGTTTTTCTCAAAGATTCTCCGATTTTCTTTCAAAGTGACACTCATTTTTCAACGATTAGGGTTTTCCTTAAAGTTTCAAAAGAGCTCTTCTCTGATTTTAATGTTGTTTGTGATTTTGCTATGTTTAAAACGATTTGCTCATGTTGTTCTTCTATCTATTTCAGCATGTTAAAAACCCTAGTTCCCTTTTGGTCTTATCCGAGTTTTGAAACTGTCCTTGTTTATTTGAATGTGTATTTGTTTGATTAAGTTCTTGATTCTCTTTTCTTTGTATGACTTATCTGGTTCTGATTTCTTATCATCTCTTAAAAACTCGACTACTGTTGTCAAAACCCTAATTTCTTAAAAGGTTTTCCTCACTTGTTACCGTGAGACCTTTACTTTTTTATGATTCTCTTACCTGTTACTATGTTCTTTTTCACTGTTGAATGTAAGTGACTACTTGACTTACTTGACTACTGTGCTTCGAATACTTTTCTTACTGCTGAACCCTAGCTTACTCCTACTGCTACTGTATGTTTATGTTGCTTCTTTTGTCAACATATTTGACTCTTCATGCATGTTCATTCCTTGCTATTTATATGTTGAGGTGCAGAATCTTGACCCTTTCTTGATTGATCCTGATTCCCTCGATATTGAGACTGATTGCAAAAGTTTTCTTATGAACCCTAATTTTACTCGTTTGTTTGAATTAATTGATTCCCCTCCTTTAATTACTATAGTGTTTTACATTGCTGAATTTTTTCCCAAAAATTAAGCCTATTTTGAACTTAGACTTGATTATTTACTTCATACTTTTACTGCCCCTTATATTGCAATAATCAATTTGTCCCCAAACTGATTTCTTTCCTTAATTAAAACATGTTAGTATCTGTTAAGCAATGATTCCTTAATTAAAGGGAATCAGTTGTGTTAATTGATTCTGATTGTGATTATTTCCATGTTTGTGTTAAGACTTCACTCGTTTTCAAAACTATAAATACCTACCCTCTCTTCTTTCAAAACACACGAACAATTTGAGTTCAGAACATACACTTACACTCAAACTTTCTCTCTTTTCTCTACTATTACTTTGCTGCTACTTTGTCTAGCCGACTGAAAGCCAAGGCTAGACTGTGGAATCTTGCTTATTTTTCTTTATGCACTTTGCTTCTCTACTGGTATGTCCTAGGTAATTTTTAAAGTCTCAACAACAACATGTTCCTTTGATTGTTCCAATTTCTTTCATCCTTGTATATTCCTTCTTATGTTTCTGCAGTTAAGTTATATTACTAGCATGCTGTAATATGTCCCTTCCCCTTTAGATTAATGCTTCCCTATGTGTGTACTCTGTCAGTCACTTGTTATGTATTTGCCGACTTATAAATCCCAAATTCATATATCCCCTCTATGTGTTTGTATCCTCTGGCTGGTTTGAGGGCATGACAGCATCAGCTATTGCTGTGCATGACCAAACCTGACCCCTTCTGGGGTCATATGTTGCATCCAATGTATTCCAAAACCCCTTGACCCCTATGTGTAACTACTAATTCTATGTAGTTTGAGTTTTAATACTACTGTTTTCAAACCACCCTTACCACTTACTATTTTCAATCCAGTTTTAAATAAATCTCTTCCAACTATGTTCTGCACTTCCACTATATTCTTAGAACTTAGCTTCTGCCCCTCTTGTGTGAACCTTGCCTTGGGACCCTTGAGCTCCTTCTGAACTTGGACACATAAGGGTTGGCCCTTCCACAATGCACTCATTTCTGTCTGGTTATGCAAACCTGGGTGTAAGCACTGCTCGGGGTCCCTTGAGACCCTTAGGGAACTTTGACACACCCAGGTATGAGAAAGGCTTTGAAACCACAAATAGCATTTAAGGTGGTTTATTCCATAACTCAGAGAGGAAGTTGGAATCAGGCTTCCTATGGTTGTAACTTCTTATTTTACACTTTTTCTGATGTAATTCAGTATTTGGTCTGTAATAATTTATAACAAATATTGGGGTTGGCTAGTGAAAGGGATGGGGTGATTATGCATGTTTTAGATATTAGAAGGGTAGATAACATGCCTATAGGATGTATTTCGATATGATCTATTAGAGAACATGCTTATAGGATCTACTCTGTTTAAATTAAGTTTTGTATGTTTTACTTTCACACAAATAGAGATCATGCCTATAGGATTAAAAATTAGTTTTAATAAGAAATCATGCCTATAGGAATTTTGCTTTTTGCCAAACAAATCCTACCTACTTCACTGCATGTTCAATTAGATATCATGCTTATAGGACCAAATCAGCCTTTAATACTTAGAGATCATGCCTATAGGATCTAAAATCAGCTTAGTTAAAATCAGTTTGACTCATGCTCGTCTGAATCAGATTAGATAGCCCACTCTTTTCGTGTTAATTAATATGGTTTAGAAAGCATGCATATAGGATCCAAATCACTTGTTTAACCACTGCTCTGCTGAATTCCTAATCAGTAATAGATATCATGCTCATAGGACATCACTATCACACCTAGGCAAGCCTTAGGTAATAATGGTAAAACTGAACTCGCCTTTGTTAATTAGCACTGCTACAATCAGCAGGCAGGCCTGATTCAGACTTCTTATCTGAGTTATGTAATAAATATGGTCTGCTTCAACAATTTAAACACCCTGCTTTAGTGTTTTAAAATTCAGACCCCAATTGTGTTTAAGTCATGTTGTTTATATGCATTGTCTACGGAGGTGTACATGAGCCTTTTAATTGTTTACATGTTTCCCCTTTAAATGCAGTCCTACGTGTTTTGTATGTCACCTTAGCCTTTTTACCTTTTAAAACTTAAGAGTCAGCCTAAAACCCTTCCTCTTATAGGAATAGTAATCCTAAAATCCTCCGGGATTGATAGGAATGAGGCGAGTAATAGCATGCAATAGAGGTCGAGACCAATCCATGCTTTAATACCTTAACGGGGTGGGAAGGGTAGATATGGATATGATGACCAGTGCGCTAATACCACGTGTATCACTTCTTCTGAGGAGTGTCATACCGGGTATCGCATTTATGTGATCCATATTATAAACGAGCCTAGGACCCCCTCTCCCTTTTACATTCTCAAGTATTTGTAAAACTGTAACTCCTTTTCAAAATTTGCCTTTTAATAATTGTTTTCAAACTCATATGTGTTTAAACTTAAATCCCCTACTATTTAAGCCTATACTTGTCTATTTGCTAATTGTACAAATTCAGAAAACTATCTGGTCGGGAACCATACTAGTGGATCTTGAGGGGTGCCTAACACCTTCCCCTTAGGATAATTTCAAGCCCTTACCCTATCTCTGGTTATCAAACAAACTCATAAATGAATGTTATAGGTGTCCTAATGCACCTTAAATCATTAGGCGGCGACTCTTCAAATGCAAACCTAGTTCCCAAAAGGAATGAGTTGACCCATACCAAAAATGTCATAAACCCAATTTTTCGATGTGAAGAGGGAAAAAGGGCACGCGACAGGTAGAGGTCCCAAGTCCTCTGGGACTATTAAGAAAGGGGGGGGGGGTAGCAGCACACAATAGGAATCAATGACCAAACACTCTCTTTGCATGACCAATAAGGGGATGGGAAGGGTAGATATGGGATATGATGACTACGCATTAATATCATGTGTATCCCCTCATTGAGGAGTGTTTATCGGGCATTGTGTGGGGTGATCCTATAGGATAAACAACCTAGGACCCCTTCTAACCCCAAATCCTCTCCTTATTTAAAACTTTGTTTGTCTAATTTGTTCAAGCCTTTATTACTTGACTTGTTCAATGAGCTTTACAACTTACTTGTTTATATGGACTAATTTGTAAATATAAGTTCGGTGGGGACCCACAGTTGTGGACCAAGAGGGGTGCCTAACACCTTCCCCTCGAGGTTATTTCGAGCCCCTACCCTAATCTCTGGTAATGCAAACGAACCCAAGAGTTAATAGCTCTAGGTGCCCTAACGCACCATAATCCGTTAGGTGGCGACTCTTCAAATACCCAATTCCCAAAAGGAAATGAGTCATTACACCCCGTGAATGTCGAAACCCGAACCTCCCTCCGCAAGGATGGGAAAAAAGGGGTGTGACAGCATGGTGACTCTGCTAGGGATATCTTTAGGCTCTTACCGTAACGAACTTGTTTTTACAAATTAGTCCAAGCATGCTTATCCCGTACTCCCTTATCTGGATTTAATTGTCTTTTTTTTCAAGCATTTATGATTTCTTTATTACCCTGAAAACTGACTTTTCTCTTTGTTTTTCTTTTTTATGTAACTGTCTTTTCAATTATTTAAATGTTGTATTTATTTTTCCTACATGAAAATACTTTCCTACATGTTATTAACTGCTGCATAAATCATGCTCCACATCATATTCCACTGGTGTGTCTCAAATCCTATATCAACTCTTTAATGAGTGGTTGCGCTCTTCCTATTTGTTACCCTTAAATTCGGAAAGGCTTATTTGCAGTAAAGCAACTCGATCAGCGGTGCAGTCAATGGTTCCGCGCCTTCCCCCTCAAGTTGTCCGCTTGAGGGTACCAGTCTAAAACCCCATAGAAACCTTGCTCTGTTTAAATTGTGCATGTACTATGATCAAACCTAGTCGGATTAGTTATGTTGTCCACATAATGATCCTTTAAGATAAACCTTATCCAAAGTCCATCGGGTTTTCCCTAATCCTAACGGACCCAACCACGTTCTGTGCATTAATTTGGAGAACTAAATCCTGATATGTTGATCATAAATATATACATAGTCGAGTCCGGTGGGGATAAGGCCTAACCCTTTTATTTTGCAAAAAATGAGGCACGAGGTCCCCAGCTTCGGTATGGTTAGAACACCCTCACTCTGCTAGACTGGTGGAGGAATCTTCCGTCAAATGACCAAATCAATGAATGGAAAGAGAGGGCCACCAAATCAATCAAAAAGCTGGAATATCTGGAAAACAGCCTATTGGAATTGGAAGGAAAGGTGAGAAAGAGAGTCACCGATTGCCAGAACGCTGAGGGAAAAGAAGGAGAACATTTGGCAAAGGCATTTTTACTGGTGAACCTACGCGAATTGGAGGATTTGATCAACGAGAACATTCAACCTAGGGAAGGTCCTTCCGAGACCAAATAGATTAGGTTTACTCGTTTTCTAAATATAATAAGGCCAAGTACCAGTAGTGAATTATTTTATTATTATCTTAGCGTCGTTTTGGGATTCATCTATTTTTATATTATGAAATGAAGCATTTATTGGCATTTGAAGTTCTCTAAATTTATTTGTCGCTAGGACTACCTCGGGCACAACGAGGCTCCCAAATTAGGATACGAATTTATATTTCGCAATATGTGTTTAAATACTGCAAACATTTCAGGATCCTCACTGACTTGTTACCTTTTTGTTTTTGCTTATCTTTATCATTATTCCCATCCCCTTAAGTTGGTTCATCCATACTGGCCTCATCAGCATATCATACCAGATCTAGAGGCCCTCCACCTCCTCCTTCTCCAAGCAACACAAAAAGCAGAGGAAAAAGCACTAGTTGGGCTGAAGGATCTGTTCTTGGAAGACGAGGACATGGATTGTTGTGCCATAATTGAGGAGAAGGAGGAAGAAGGCCTCTCCATTCAGACTGTGGCAAAGAGAGCTTTTCTCAGCAACTGGACCGTCACACCATCCCGAGCCTCCGATTCCCTGGGTAGCTTAGCAGAATTTACAAGTCATTCTAAGCATTTTAATTTTTTAGCAATTTTGTTTTAAGATTTCTTTGTTTTAAAATAAATGCTCAATCACCGAGCCAAGCTTTGTTTGAGCAACTTCCTCATTTTTAATCAAATGCATTTATACTTTATCATTATTCATTACTATTTTTATAATTTTCCCTTCTACAGTGTTATTATTACTTTTCCTGATGAGCCAGTGACTGTGACATGTAATGAGGCAACGCAACACGAGAATAATGTCTCAGAGGAAGAAGATGAGATACCCGAGGAAATTGTCAGAGAAGTTGAGAATTTTGAGAAAAAGTCTAAATCCAAC
The DNA here is from genome assembly GCF_000393655.2 of Nicotiana sylvestris. Lineage (NCBI taxonomy): Eukaryota > Viridiplantae > Streptophyta > Magnoliopsida > Solanales > Solanaceae > Nicotiana > Nicotiana sylvestris. The sequence goes on from NC_091065.1 coordinate 52,196,225, forward strand.
TTGGACGAAATAGAAGCAGTAAATTTGGGAGACACCGAGACCGTCAAAGAGAGTCGCATCAGCATTCACTTGTCACACACAGAAAGGGAAGAGTACGTCCACTTTCTAAAGGAATATGAGGATATCTTCGCATGGTCGTATGACGATATGACCGGTTTGAGCACATCTATAGTAGCTCACAAGTTTCCTACCAATCCCATGTGCCCGCCAGTCAAGTAGAAACTCAGAAAATTCAAACCAGACAAGAGTTTGAAGATCAATGAGGAGTTTACCAAGCAGATCAAAGCCAAGGTTCTCAGGGTGGTTGAGTACCCGACATGGTTAGCTAATATTGTGCCAGTTCTGAAGAAGGACGGGAAGGTCAGGGTATGTGTCAATTATCGGTATTTAAACAGAGCACGTCCCAAAAGATGATTTCCCACTGCCAAATATACATATCCTTATCGATAACTACGCCAAGCATGAACTCCAATCCTTTGTAGATTGCTTCGCAGGTTTTCACCAGATCTGGATGGATGAAGAAGATGCCGAGAAAACAGCTTTTATTATGCCTTGGGGTGTATACTGTTACAAGATGATGTTGTTAGGTATGAAGAACGCAGGGGCCACTTACATGAGGTCCATGACAACCATCATTCATGATATGATACACCAAGAAATAGAGGTATATGTGGACGACATCATTATCAAATCCAAGAGGGTCGCGGATCACATAACAGACTTGAGAAAATTCTTCGACAGGCTTAGGATGTACAATTTGAAGTTGAACCCTGCAAAGTGTGCATTCGGGGTCCCCGCGGGAAAGTTATTGGGATTCATCGTCACTCACCGAGGGATCGAACTAGATCCTACTAAAGTCAAATCTATTTAGGAATTACCACCACCCAAAAGCAAGAAGGACGTAATGAGCTTCCTGGGGCGGCTCAACTACATCAGCCGATTCATAGCACATTCCACAGTAATATGTGAACCCATCTTCAAAATGCTGAGGAAAGATGCTGAGACAAGTTGGATAGAGGATTGTCAGAAAGCTTTTGACAAGATCAAGGAATACCTGTCCAGACCGCCAGTTCTGGTCCCGCCAGAACCAGGATTACCATTGCTGCTTTATCTATCCGTGTTAGATGGAGCCTTTGGATGTGTTTTGGGGCAACATGATGAGACAGGAGGAAAGGAGCAAGCCATATATTACCTGAGTAAGAAATTCACACCTTATGAAGCACGGTATTCTCTGCTTGAACGTACTTGTTGTGCTTTGACCTGGACAGCCTAGAAGTTGAGGTATTACTTCTGTGCCTACACAACATACCTCATATCCAGGATGGATCCTCTGAAGTACATATTTCAGAAGCTCATGCCTACTGGGAAGTTGGCTAAATGGCAGATACTACTGAGTGAGTTCGACATCATCTATGTAACTCAAAAGGCAGTCAAGGGACAAGCATTGGCAGATCACCTCGCTGAGAATCCAATGGGAGGAGAATACAAACCCTTGAAAACGTATTTTCCTGATGAAGAAATATCATTCTTGGGAGAATACATTACAGAAGCATATGACGGTTGGAGGATGTTCTTTGACGGAGCCGCAAATTTCAAAGGAATGGGCATTGGAGCAGTTTTGTTGTCTGAAATGAGTCAACATTATCCCGTATCTGCTAAACTCAGATTTCCCTGCACCAACAACATGGCAGAATATAAAGCCTGCATACTAGGGCTCAACATGGCAGTCAACATGAACATTCAGGAGTTGTTGGTGATCGGCGATACGGATGTGCTTGTGCACCAGGTGAAAGGAGAAAGGGCTACCAAGAATTCCAAGATATTGCCATATCTGCACCATGTGCAGGAATTAAAAAGGAGGTTCACGAATATAGAATTCTGACATGTGCCCAGAATTTAGAACAAGTTCGTTGACGTATTAGCCACCGTGTGATCAATGATACAACATCCATATAAAAACTATTTTGATCCCATCCCGGTGAGGATCCATAATTAGCCGGCATATTATGCTCATGTCGAGGAAGAAACCATTGTAAAGCCTTGGTTCCATGACATCAAGGAGTACCTATCAAAAGGAGAATACCCGGAGCATGCAAATCACATTTAGAAACGCACACTCTGGAGGTTGTCAAATTATTTCTTCCACAACGGAGGAAATTTGTACTGAAGAACTCCGGATTTGGGTTTACTAAGGTGTGTCGATGCAAAGTAATTCTCACGGCAACTTGAGGATGTACACGCTAGGACATGTGGTCCGCATATGAATGGCTTCGTTCTGGCCAAGAAGATACTCAGGGCAGGTTACTTTTGGATAACCATGGAGACGGATTGTATTCAGTATGGCCGCAAATGCTTTCAATGTCAAGTACATGCCAACATGATAAAAGTGCCACCAAACAAGCTCAATACAACAAGCTCACCTTGGCCATTCACCGCCTGGGGAATGGATGTTATTGGTCCGATTGAGCCCACTGCTTAAAACGGACACTGGTTTATTCTGGTAGCCATTGATTACTTCACAAAATGGGTAGAAGCTGTAACAAAAAAAGTCGATGCAGATTTTGTCAAGGATTGTATTGTCTGCCGATTCGGAGTTCTGGAGTCCATTATCACTGACAATGCCGCCAACCTCAATAGTGACCTGATAAAAGCTATTTGTGAAACCTTCAAAATCAAGCACAAGAATTCCACTGCCTACAGACCTCAGATGAATGGAGCTGTAGAAGCCACCAACAAAAACATTAAGAAGATACTAAGGAAAATGGTAGAGAATCACAAGTAGTGGCATGAAAAGTTACCCTTTGCTCTCTTAGGGTACCGCACCACAGTTTGCACATCAACCAGGGCAACCCCCTACATGCTAGTTTATGGTACCGGGCGGTCATCCCATCCGAGGTAGAGATTCCTTCTTTAAGAGTCATATAGGAAGCTGAACTCAGCGATGCGGAATGGGTAAGAAGTCGCTATGAACAATTGGCCCTTATCGATGGAAAGAGGATGAACGCAGTGTGCCACAGCCAACTCTATCAGAACATAATGTCCATAGCTTTCAACAAAACGGTCAAACCAAGGCAGTTCGCACCAGGACAACTGGTATTGAAAAAACAATTTCCATACCAAGATGAAGCCAGAGGGAAATTCCCTCCCATGGATGGAGAGATCTGGCCAAAACCAATCAATTCAGACGCAATCAAGAGATATTGTGCTTAGATTATTTCACATTTTCCTTTCTGATGTAATTGAACTACGCTTGACCTGATTCCCGTTTAAGAGGGGATACATAGGCAGCCTTATGGGTTCGGTCATATCATAATAAAATTTTCATTTTTCCTAGAATCAGAACTGGGGAAGAATTTTGAGGAGGGTCCTCAAAATTCCGGAGCAAGTCCAGCCAGCGCCATTATATGCCAGGAAGCTAGTCATCAGTTAAGAACTGGGGCAGAATTTTGAGAAGGATTCTCAATATTTTGAAGAAGATTCAGCAAGGCCCGCCATCAGTAAACGGTTAAAAATCGTCTACCAAACTGGGGCAGAATTTTGAGGAGGACCCTCAAAATTCCAACATAAGAGAGCTACAATGCCTTTAAAATGTGTCACAGTCGCTAGTTCATCAAAAGTTACTTGATATATCAATACTCTTCCAAACTAATTCCATTTTTTTTATCAATGAATGCATATTTTCGAAATTCTATTATTTTATAACAGTCAGGTGATACCTAGGGGAACTCAAAAGGGGCTTCCAAAATGGGGCAAGGCAAGACCAGCAGACGAATCAAGAACCAACCTCCCCTCATAAAACTCACAACTTTTCTTTGAACGCAGGCACATCTGACGATATCATTCGTACACAAAGCAAATTCACCATCCATCCGGTCGTTAGATGCTGAACTTATCCTAGCTAAGATATACTCTACCCTTATCTGCAATTTTCTCTCTGTATGAGTCTAATCTCTAACTCCACATTTGCATGGGACTAAGCCCTGTCCCAAATCCTGCATGAGTCTAAGCCCTGACTCCATATTTGCATGAGTCTAATCTCTGATTCTACATTTGCATGGGACTAAGCCCTGTCCCAAATCATGCATGAGTCTAAGCCCTGACTCTTTATTTGCATGAGTCTAAGCCTTGACTCCACATTTGCATGAGTCTAATCCTTGACTCTATATTTGCATGAGTCTAAGCCATGACTCCATATTTGCATGAGTCTAAGCCCTGACTCCATATTTGTATGAGTCTAATCCTTGACTCCATATTTGCATGAGTCTAAGCCCTGACTCCACATTTGCATAAGTCTATTCCTTGACTCCATATTTGCATGGGACCTAGCCTTGTCCTGAATCTTGCATGAGGCTAAGAAGCTCTGCCTCTATTTTGCATAAGGCTAAGCATTGCCTTCCATTTTGCATGGGACTAAGCCCTGTCCCGAATCTTGCATGAGGCTAAGCCCTGCCTCCATATCTGCATAAGGCTAAGCATTGCCTTCCATTTGCATGGGTCTAAGCCTGGTCCCAAATCTTGCATGAGGTTAAGTTCTACCTCCATATTTGCATAAGGCTAAGCGCTGCTTTCTCTTTGCATGAGACTAAGCTCTGTCTCCAATCTTGCATGAGTTTAATCCCTGACTCCATATTTGCATGAGGTTGATCCTTGCCTCCATAACTGCATGAGTCTAAGCCCTGACTCTATTTTTTCATGAGGCTAATCCTTGCCTCCCCATTTGCATAAGGCTAATTCTTGCCTCCCCACTCGCATGGTACTAAGCATTGTCCCTCCTTGCACTAATATTGCTCTATTTTCTACTACTATCTACCTATTTTTCAATTGGGCTGAGCTCTACCCTCTGCTTCGCAAGACTAAACCTTGTCTTGTTACATCATATTATTGCATATCATGGGCTGAAATATCACCAATCTGTCCAAAGGCGTCATAGTCTAAAGGCATCATCCCCATATCCTAAAGACACCATGCCAATGCCTGAGGATCTCTCAAATTTGCATATCATTATTCAAAGGCGTCATGGTTCGGAGGCACCATTTTCATGGCCCAAGAACATCATTTCATGGCCTGCGAATTCCTCATTAAAACAATCAATGGCCCAGGACATCATGGTCTAAGGACGTCATCTTTAACCGTCTGAAGACAACCTTCATGGTCCAAAGGGAATTTATATCATGTTTAAATTTTTGCAAATACGATTGTAGCATCTTTTATCTGCAGGTAACCAGTAAGCAACTGCTATCCTAGCAAGAGCGACCTCGCTCCAGTTCCCTCCAACCATCCCGATCATAGTCGCTTCCACATCTCGTGTCCATTCTTGTAGTAGTTTCATCGGCATAATCCGCAGGTGAATCCAGAACTACACATAGCCTGATTCTGATAAAACTAGGGATATGTAGGCAACTCGGAAATCGGAGCTCGACCTCTGTCTTTCAAAATATCCCATCCGATCAAAATTGGCCATCATTTCTTTACCTGAAAACTCTTTCATCCTTCCCAAGTAAAGAGGGACAGCTGTTGATACCCAATTTTTCCCTATATGTTTTGAATATGTATAAAAGTCTTCAAAATAGCATATATATGCATACATAAGCATGCCCAAGGTTTTTATTATTATTCCCATAATTTTAAGGGTTTAAGTTGATTTATTTTCTCCCCTTTTTATCCATAAAATCCCAATAATTTTTTCTGAAATTATTGTTTTGATAATTCATTTATTGGATTTATATATTTATGCCAAAATATGTCTAATGTAATTTTTATGTGTTTTCACAATTACATTTAGTATTTTTAAAAGTTAAATTGCATATAATTTCAATGTTAGCCCATTTTTAGATATAATTATGTTTATATGCATAAAATTTGATCCTGTATTTTTAAGGTGTTAATTATGTATTTTAAATCATTTTGGTACCTTTATTTATTTTCTAGAAATTACCTACTATTTTTTATAAATTAAATAGGGGAAAATTGGCTATTTAAATAATAGCCAAATTTGGATTTCAATTATAGCCAAAATTGGACCCCTTTCCAGCCCAATTTCACACACAAATCACCCGACCCATACCCTATTAATCCTTGCCCAAACCCGAAATCCACCTACCCATTTTAATCCTGACTGTTGATCTCCCAAATCAACGGTCCAAATAATTCGTTTCCTTTTTAATTTTCGAATGACCCCTAACCCTAAGTCATTTTTCCAAAGGCGCCGCCTTTAGATGCTCTCTCATCTTCACTCTTCTCTCAAACCTAACCCTAGACTCCTCCACTCACCTCCTTCTCCGGTCATCTCCGGCGACTATCTCTCAAACCCAAAGCCTCCAATGGTCACCACCTTGCTCATCATATCTAAGGCATTCAAGGGTCTTGGGCCATGCCAATTTGGACCTAGGGTTCCTGATTCTATTGTTCAAGGCTTCTCTGGCAAAATCACACCATGTGTGTTACGATTTATGAAGTTACAATAGGTTCTTTTGATTTCTACCTAGGTTTCCTTTTGAAACCCTAACTCTCTTCTGGATCTCTCAGATCTGTGTTATTTTCATGCTTTAAACCTGTTTCCTTCTATGATTTTCTTATTTTTGAGCTTTGTTCTGAATGATCCTCTAGTCTAAACCGTTCTTACTTTCAATGAAAACTAAGGTTTTCTCGGAGTTCTTTCTATACCAGTTTCAACTGATTTCTATATGATTAAACCTTTTTCCCTCATTTATCTTGACCGATTCTATGTTCCTATTACTTTTTAACTCAACTTTGTTAAAAAGCCCTAATTTTTAAATGATTTTCTTTACTTGTTTCTGTGAGTTAGCATGATTTTCTTTACTTGTTTCTGTGTGTTAGCCTAATTTTCTTTACATGTTTCTGTGTGTTAGCCTGATTTTCTTTACTTGTTTCTGTATGTTCGCATGATTTTCTTACTCTGTTTCTATGCGTAAGCATGATTTTCTTCACTTTGGTTTCGTGTGTTAGCATGATTCTCTTCGCCTAGGGTCTGTGTGTTAGCATAACTTTCTTTGCCTTGGTCTTGTTAATTTCTCGTGGTCACCATGCTTTGAATATGTCCTGCTGAATCTCTAGCCTACTTACATCACCTCTATATGACTGTGCTTGCTCATATCATATTTCTTTCTGCCTATATAATTGACCTTGTTTTGTTTGCTACTTCTGTTCATCCTTCTCTACTTAAATGTTGAAACACGCAGAATCTTTTAGATCTATCATGCTTTTACTTATGGTATTGTTGTGGAGTTTGTAACTAAACATACTAGTATAACTCCCCTCCCTTTAAGCTCATGTATTCCCTTGTGTGATTCAAGCATGTTTGGACAATTGTTTTCCTTTATCTACTGTGCACTTACCATTTTGTTAATCCCAAATCTGTATTCCCCTCAAAGTGTTTATATTCCTCATGACTGGTTTGTGATTATGCTAGTGCCAAGCTATCTCTGAGCATGTCCATACTAATCCTAATACTCCTGTTGGGGTCATGTGTCTGCAGGCAATGTCTGTGTACCCCAAACCCCTTAACCCCTGTGTGATTGCTGAATACATTTAGATTCTGTCAACTTGTTGTGTGTGGTGTTATCCTGAAGTGTTTGAACTCTGTTTACTACTCCAACCTCTTTCAAAAAACCTCTATTGCTTTACTAATTACTTTCAAAACAGACCTTTAAGTCCAGTCTTTAATAAACTTCTTTCAAACATGTGTCCTGCACTTTCACTCTACTCTTAGTAATAAGGTCTTCCCCCTCTAGTATGTGTACTGCCTTGGGATCCTCTTGAGAATCTTGGAACTCTGGCATATTGAGGCTGGCTTTCCACACTGCACTAGTTCAATGCTTGGCTACTAAGTCTATGTGTAAGCATTGCCTGGGGTCCTTGAGACCGTTAGGGAACTTTGATGCACCTACACCTTGATTTGTCTATGGAAATGAGGTTTGAAAGACCATTGGAGGCTTTGGGAAACTTGGGCCTGATTGCAGGCTCCTTATAGAATAGCTTCTTAGTTTTCTATTTCATTTATGTAATTCTTTTGTTGGCCTGTAATATTTTGTAAACAGATATTCGGGGTAATTTATTAAAAGGGGTGGGTAGATATATACTTTGTGGGATAATATGGGTAGAAATCCTGCTCTTAGGATTTTACTTTCAAATCTGTTTGCTTTACTCAATAGAAAACATGTTCATATGGTGTGACTCTTTTTGAATCTGATTTCATTTTGCATAATAGACATCATGTCTATAAGTTTTCACTTTTAATGTCATTTGCATCAAATATAAACCATGTTCATAAATCCTGCATTTGTCATGTTAGAAACCATGATTCCAGGTTCCAAGCCATATGTTTTAAATCAATTCAAGTATAGATACCATGCCTATAGGACATAATTTCGATTCAATAAGTTACTGCAAATTGCCTAAAACTGTAACACGCCTAGATACCATGCCTATAGGGACTTCTACTCGAAATTATGTTTGGTAATCTAATTATCTTAATGAGTCAATTTTATCTCACCTAGTTTACTATTTAAAACTGGCCTTGTCAAGAGATAACTCTCTAAAATCGGTCCTTTCATAATTGTTTTAATCCCGTTAGATATTCTGCCTATAGGTATTGAAAGGTTCTATTTCGAAAACTTGTCTATTTTTGCATTAACATAGACACAGTTCTGCATATAGGCAAGCCTTAGGGCATTTTCGAAACTTGCATTTCTCTGAAGCTGTTTCTGTCACTCGACATCTCTGAATTCTAATAAGCTTTTAAAGAGGAGGTCCTAGGCAGCTAATAATGTTATGACTTTTGTATCTGAAAGTGGTTTATTTCTGCATAATCACTTAGAAATCCTGCTTTAGGACTTTGATTACTAAATACCTTACTTGTGGTTGAGTCATGCTGCATGCATGCTTGTTTGCGGAGGAAACTATGAATCTTTTACTTGGTCTCATTATGTGAAAATCCCAGATGCTTTCTGACTGTCGCCTTTAGAGTTTTTCCTTTAAAACCTTAGGGGTACATCTAGAATGACCTATAGGTAAAGGTCCCAACTCCCTTCGGGACTATTAAGAAGGGACGGGTAGCAGCACGCAATAGGAATCAATGACCAAACACTCTCTTTGCATGACCAATAAGGGCATAGGAAGGGTAGACATGGGATATGATGACTACGCATTAATGTCACGTGTAGCCCCTCATTGAGGAGTGTTTACCGGACATTGCGTGGGATGATCCTATAGGATAAACAACCTAGGACCCCTTCTTACCCCAAATCCTCTCCTTATTTAAAACTTTGTTTGTATAATTTGTTCAAACCTTTATTACTTGACTTGTTCAATGAGCTTTACAACTTACTTGTTTATATGGACTAATTTGTAAATATAAGTTCGGACGGGACCCACAATTGTGGACCAAGAGGGGTGCCTAACACCTTCCCCTCGAGGTTATTTCGAGCCCTTACCCTAATCTCTGGTAATGCAAACCAACCCAAGAGTTAATTCCTCTAGGTGCCCTAATGCACCATAATCTGTTAGGTGGCGACTCTTCAAATACCCAATTTCCAAAAGGAAACGAGTCATTACACCCCGTGAATGTCGAAACCCGGACCTCCCTCCACAAGGATAGGAAAAATGGGGCGCAACAGTATGGCGACTCTGCTGGGGATATCTTTAGGCTCTTACCGTAACGAACTTGTTTTTACAAATTAGTCCAAGCATGCTTATCCCATACCCTGCTCCCTTATCTGGATTTAACTGTCTTTTTTTCATGCATTAATGATTCCTTTATTACCCTGAAAACTGACTTTTCACTTTGTTTTTCTTTTTTATGTAACTGTCTTTTCAATTATTTAAATGTTGTATTTATTTTTCCTGCGTGAAAATACTTGCCTACTTGTTATTAACTGCTGCATAAATCATGTTCCACATCATATTCCACTCGTGCATCTCAGATCCTATAGCAACGCTTTAATGAGTGGTTGTGCTCTTCCTATTTGTTACCCTTAAATTCGAAAAGGCTTATTTGATGTAAAACCAGTCGATCAGCGGTGCAGTCGACAGTTCTGTGCCTTCCCCCTCAAGTTGTCCACTTGAGGGTACCAGTCTAAAACCCCATAGAAACCTTACTCTGTTTAAATTGTGCATGCACCATGGTCAAACCTAGTCGGATCAGTTATGTTGCCCATATAATAATCCTTTAAGATAAGCCTTATCCAAAGTCCATCAGGTTTTCCATAACCCTAACGGACGCAACCACGTTCTGTGCATTAATTTGGAGAACTAAATCTCGATATGTCGATCATAAATATATACATAGTCGAGTCCGGTAGGGGTAAGGCTTAACCCTTTTGTTTTGCAGAAAATGAGGCACGAGGTCCCCAGCTTCGGTATGGTTAGCACACCCTCACTCTTGCTAGACTGGTGGAGGAATCTTCCGTCAAATGACCAAATCAACGAATGGAAAGAGAAAGCCGCCAAATCCAACGAAAAGCTGGAATATCTGGAATACAGCCTGTTGGAATTGGAAAGAAAGGTGAGAGTCACTGATTGCCAGAACGCTGAGGGAAATGAAGGAGAATATTTGGCAAAGGCATTTTTACTGGTGAACCTACGCGAACTGGAGGATTTGATAAACGAGAACATTCAACCTGAGGAAGGTCCTTCCGAGACCAAATAGATTAGGTTTACTCGCTTTCTAAATATAATAACGCCAAGTGCCAGTAGTGAATTATTTTATTATTACCTTAGGGTCGTTTTGGAATTCGTCTATTTTTATATTATGAAATGAAGCATTTATTGGAATTTGAAGTTCTCTAGACTTATTTGTTGCTAGGCCTACCTCGGGCACAACGAGGCTCCTAAATTAGGATACGAATTTATATTTAGCAATATGTGTTTAAATACTACAAACGTTTTAGGATCCTCACTGACTTGTTACCTTTTTGTTTTTGCTTATCTCTATTATTATTCTCATACCCTTAGGTTGGTTAAGCCATACTGGCCTCATCAGCATATCATACCAGATCCAGAGGCCCTTCACCTCCTCCTCCTTCAAGCAACACAAAAAGCAGAGGAAGAAGCATTAGTTGGGTGGAAGGATTTGCTCTTGGAAGACAAGGTCATGGATTGTTGTGCCATAATTGAGGAGAAGGAGGAAGAAGGCTTCTCCATTCAGACTGTGGCAAAGGGAGTTGTTCTCAGCAACTGGATCGTCACACCATCCCGAGCCCACCAAGTCCCTAGGTAACTTTGCAGAATTTATAAACCATTCTAGGCATTTTAATTTTTTAGCAATTTTGTTTTAAGATTTCTTTGTTTTAAAATAAATGCTCGATCCACCGAGTCAAGCTTTGTTTGAACAATTTCCTCAGTTTTAATCAAATGCATTTATACTTTATCATTATTCATTAATATTTTTATTTTATATTTCTTCTATAGTGTTATTATTACTTTTCCTGATGAGCCAGTGACTGTGACTTGTAATGAGGCAACACAACACGAGAATATTGACTTAGAGGAAGAAGATGAGATACCCGAGGAAATTGTCAGAGAAGTTGAGAATTTTGAGAACAAGCCTAAATCCAACTTGGACGAAACAGAAGCAGAAAAGTTGGGAGACGCCGAGACCGTCAAAGAGGCCCAAATAAGCATTCACATGTCACCAACAGAAAAGGAAGAGTACATCCATTTTCTAAAAAAATATGAGGATATCTTCGCATGGTCGTATGCCGATATGGCCGGTTTGAGCACATCTATAGTAGCTCACAAGTTGCCTACCAATCCCATGTGCCCGCCAGTCAAGCAGAAACTCAGAAAATTCAAACAAGACATGAGTTTGAAGATCAATTAGGAGGTTACCAAGCAGATCAATGACATGGTTCTCAGGGTGGTTGAGTACCCAACATTGTTAGCTAATATTGTGCCAGTTCCGATGAAGGACGGGAAAGTTAGGGTATGTGTCGATTATCGGGATTTAAATAGAGCAAGCCCCAAAGATGATTTCCCACTGTCAAATATACACATCCTGATCGATAACTGTGCCAAGCATGAACTCCAATCCTTTGTAGATTGCTTCGCATGTTATCACCAGATCTGGATGGATGAAGAAGATGCTGAGAAGACAGTTTTTATTACACCTTGGAGTGTATACTGTTACAAGATGATGTTGTTCGGTCTGAAGGACGCAGGGGCCACTTACATGAGGGACATAATAACCATCTTTTATGATATGATACACAAAGAAATAGAGGTATATGTGGACGACGTCATTATCAAATCCAAGAGGGTCGCGGATCACATAGCAGACTTGAGAAAATTCTTCGACAGGCTTAGGAGGTACAATTTGAAGTTGAACCCCGCAAAGTGTGCATTCGGGTCGCTGGGGGATCGAACTAGATCCGACTAAAGTCCAAGCTATTCAGGAATTACCACCACCCAAAAGCAAGAAGGACATGATGAGCTTCCTGGGGCGGATCAACTACATAAGCTGATTCATAGCACAGTCCACAGTAATATGTGAACCCATCTTCAAAATGCTGAGGAAAGATGCTGAGACAAGTTGGACCGAGGATTGTCAGAAAGCTTTCGACAAGATCAAGGAATACCTGTCCACACCGCCAGTTCTGGTCCCGCCAGAACTAGGATTACCATTGTTGCTTTATCTATCCATGTTAGATGGAGCCTTTGGATGTGTTTTAGGGCAACATGATGAGACAGGAGGAAAGGAGCAAGCCATATATTACCTGAGTAAGAAATTCAGACCTTATGAAGCACGGTATTCTCTGCTCGAACGCACTTGCTGTGCTTTGACCTGGACAGCCCAGAAGTTAAGGAATTACTTCTGTGCCTACACTATATACCTCATATCCAGGATGGATCCTCTGAAGTACATATTTCAGGAGCCCATGGCTACTGGGAAGTTGACTAAATGGCAGATACTACTAAGTGAGTTTGACATCGTCTATGTAACTCAAAAGGCAGTCAAGGGACAAGAATTGGCAGATCACCTCGCTGAGAATCCAATGGGAGGAGAATACGAACCCTTGAAAACGTATTTTCTAGATGAAGAAATATCATTCGTGGGAAAAGACATTACGGAAGCATATGACGGTTGGAGGATGTTCTTTGACGGAGCCGCAAATTTAAAGGGGTGGGCATTGGAGCAGTTTTGGTGTTAGAAATGGGTCAGCATTATCCTGTATCTGCTAAACTCAGATTTCTCTGCACCAACAACATGGCAGAATATGAAGCCTGCATACTAGGGCTCAACATGGCAGTCGACATGAACATTTAGGAGTTGTTGGTGATCGGCGATTCGAATTCGCTTGTGCACCAGGTGCAAGGAGAATGGGCTACCAAGAATTCCAATATATTTCCATATCTGCACAATGTGCAGGAATTAAAAAGGATGTTTACAAAGATAGAATTCCGACATGTGCCCAGAATTCAGAACGAGTTCGCCGACGCATTAGCCACCTTGTCATCAATGATACAGCATCCAGATAAAAACTATATTGATCCCATCCCGGTGAGGATCCATAATCAGCCGGTATATTGTGCTCATGTTGAGGAAGAAGCCGATGTAAAGCCTTGGTTCCATGACATCAAGGAGTACCTATCAAAAGAAGAATACCCGGAGCATGCAAATCACATTCAGAAAGAGGTTGTCAAATCATTTCTTCCACAGCAGAGGAAATTTGTACTGAAGAACTCCGGATTTGGGTTTACTAAGGTGTGTCGACGCAAAGGAAGCTTCCAAGTTATTTGAGGACGTACATGCTGGGACATGTGGTCCGCATATAAATGGCTTCGTTCTGGCCAAGAAGATACTCAGGGCAGGTTACTTTTGGATGACCATGGAGAAGGATTGTATTCAGTATGTCCGCAAATGCTTTCAATGTCAAGTACATCCCAATATGATAAAAGTGCCACCAAACGAGCTCAATACAACAAGCTCGCCTTGGCCATTCGCCGCCTGGGGAATGGATGTTATTGGTCCAATTGAGCCCACTGCTTCAAATGGACACCGGTTTATTCTGGTAGCCATTGATTACTTCATGAAATGGGTAGAAGATGCATCATACAAAGCTGTAACCAGGAAAGTCATCGTAGATTTTGTCAAGGATCGTATTGTCTACCGATTCGGAGTTCCGGAATCCATTATCACTGACAATGCTTCCAACCTCAATAGTAACCTAATAAAAGCTATATGTGAAACCTTCAAAATCAAGCAAAAGAATTCCACCGCCTATAGACCTCAGATGAATGGAGCCGTAGAAGCCGCCAACAAAAATTTAAGAAGATACTAAGGAAAATGGTAGAGAATCACAAGCAGTTGCATGAAAAGTTACCCTTTGCTCTATTAGGGTACCGCACCACAGTTCGCATGTCAACCGAAGAAACCCCCCTACATGTTGTTTTATGGTACCGAGGCGGTCATCCCAGCCGAGGTAGAGATTCCTTCTTTAAGAGTCATACAGGAAGCTGAACTCAGCAATACCGAATAGGTAAGAAGTTGCTATGAACAATTGGAATTATCGATGGAAAGAGGATGAACGCAGTATGCCACGTCCAATTCTATTAGAATAGAATGTCTAGAGCTTTCAACAAAAGGGTCAAACCAAGGCAGTTCGCACCAGGACCGCTGGTATTGAAGAAGATTTTTCCACACCAAGATGAAGCCAGAGGGAAACTCTCTCCCAACTGGCAAGGTCCGTGTATAGTTCACAGAGTACTAACAGAAAGAGCACTCGTACTTGTAGAAATGGATGGAGAGATCTGGCCAAAACCAATCAATTCAGACGCAGTCAAGAGATACTATCTTAGATTATTTCATATTTTCCTTTCTAATGTAATTGAACTACGCTTGACCTGATTCCCGTTTAAGAGGGGATACGTAGGCAGCCTTATGGGTTTGGTCATATCATAATAAAATTTTCATTTTCTCCAAAATCAGAACTGGGGCAGAATTTTGAGGAGGGTCCTTAAAATTCCGGAGTAAGTCCAGCCAGCGCCATCACATGCTAGGAAGCCAGTCATCAGTCAAGAACTGGGGTAGAATTTTGAGAAGGATTCCCAAATTCTAAAGATGATTAAGCAAGGCCCGCCATTCGTAAATGGTTAAAAATGATCTACCAAACTGGGGAAGAATTTTGAGGAGGACCCTCAAAATTCCAACATAACTGAGCTGCAATGCCTTTGAAATGTGTCACGGTCGCTAGTTCATCAAAAGTTACTTGATATATCAATACGCTTCCAAAATAATTCCATTATATTATCAATGAATGCATATTTTCGAAATTCTATTTTATTATAACAGTCAGGTGCTACCTAAAGGAACTCAAAAGGGGCTTCCAGAACGGGGCGAGGCAAGACCAACAGACGAAGCAAGAACCAATCTCCCCTCATGAAACTCACGACTTTTCTTTGAACGCAGGCACATTTGATGATAGCATTCGTACACAAAGAAAATTCACCATCCATCCGGCCATTAGATGCTGAGATTATCCTAGCTAAGATATACTCTACCCTTATCTGCTATTTTCTCTCTGCATGAGTCTAATCTCTGACTCCACATTTGCATGGGACTAAGCCCTGTTCGAATCCTACATGAGTCTAAGCCCTGACTCCATATTTGCATGAGTCTAAGCCTTGACTCCACATTTGCATGAGTCTAATCCTTGACTCCATATTTGCATGAGTCTAATCTCTAACTTCACATTTGTATGGGACTAAGACCTGTCCCTAATCATGCATGAATCTAAGCCCTGACTCTATATTTGCATGAGTCTAAGCCTTGACTCCACATTTGCATGAGTCTAATCCTTGACTCCATATTTGCATGAGTTTAAGCCCCTGACTCCACATTTCCACGAGTCTAATCCTTGACTTTATATTTGCATGAGTCTAAGCCCTGACTCCATATTTTCATGAGTCCAAACCTTGACTCCACATTTGCATGAGTCTAATCCTTGACTCCATATTTTCATGGGATCAAGCTTTGTCTTGAATCTTGCATGAGGCTAAGCCCTGCCTCCATTTTGCATAAGTCTATGCATTGCCTTCCATTTTGCATGGGACTAAGCCCTGTCTTGAATCTTGCATGAGGCTAAGCTCTACCTCCATATTTGCATAAGGTTAAGCGCTGCCTTCTCTTTGCATGAGACTAAGCTCTGTCTCTAATCTTGCATGAGTCTAATTCCTGACTCCATATTTGCATGAGGTTGATCCTTGCCTCCATACATGCATGAGTCTAAACCCTGACTCCGTATTTGCATGAGGCTAATACTTGCATCCCAATTTGCATAAGGCTAATCCTTTCCTCCCCACTCGCATGGGACTAAGCACTTTCCCACATTGCACCAATATTGCTCTATTTTCTACTACTATCTACCTGTTTTTCAATTGGGCTGAGCTCTGCCCTCTGCTTCGCAAGACTAAACCTTGTCTTGTTACATCATATTATTGCATATCATGGGCTGAAATATTGCCGATCTATCCAAAGGCATCATAGTCTAAAGGCACCATCCTCATAGCCTGAAGACACTATGTCATGGCCTGAGGATCTCTCAAATTAGCATATCATTATTCAAAGGAGTCATGGTTCAAAGGCACCATTTTTATGGCCCAAGAACATCATTTTATATCCTGCGAATCTCTCATTAAAACAATTCATGGCCCAGGACATCATGGTCTAAGGACGTCATCTTTAACCGTCCGAAGACAACCTTCATGGTCCAAAGGATATTTGCATCATGTTTAAATTTTTGCTAATATGATTATAGCATCTTTTATCTGCAGGTAACCAGTAAGCAACCGCTATCCTAGCAAGATCTATCTCGCTCCAGTTCCCTCCAACCGTCCCGATCATAGCCACTTCCACATCTCGTGTCCATTCTTGTAGTAGCTTCATCGGCATACTCCGCAGGTGAATCCAGAACTACACATGGACCGATTCTTGTAAAACCAAGGATATGTAGGCAACTAGGAAACCGGAGCTCGGCCTCTGTCTTTCAAAATATCCCATTCGGTCAAAATTGGCCATCATTTCTTTACCCGAAAACTCGTTCATCCTTCCCGGGTAAAGAGGGGCAGCTGTTGATACCCAATTTTTTCCTATATGTTTTGATATACATAAAAGCCTTCAAAATAGCATATATATGCATACATAAGCATGCCCAAGGTTTTTATTATTTTTCCCATAATTTTAAGGGTTTAAATTAATTTATTTTCTCCCCTTTTTATCCATAAAATCCCAATAATTATTTCCGAAATTATTGTTTTGATAATTCATTTATTGGATTTCTATATTTATGCCAAAATATGGCTAATGTAATTTTTATGTGTTTTCACAATTACATTTAGTATTTTAAAAAGCTAAATTGCATATAATAGTAATGTTAGCCCATTTTTAGATATAATTATGTTTATATGCACAAAATTGGATCCTCTATTTTTAAATTGTTAATTATGTATTTTAAATCATTTTGGTACCTTAATTTATTTTCCAGAAATTACCTACTATTTTTTATAAATTAAATAGGAGAAAATTGGCTATTTAAATAACAGCCAAATTTGGCTTTCAATTATATCCAAAATTTGACCCATTTTTAGCCCAATTTCACACCCAAATCACCCGACCCATACCTTATTAATCCTTACCCAAACCCGGAACCCACCTGCCCATTTTAATCATGACCGTTGATCTCCCAAATCAACGGTCCAAATAATTCCTTTCCTTTTTAATTTTCGAACGACCCTTAACCCTAAGTCACTTTTCCTAAGGTTCCGCCTTAAGATGCTCTCTCATCTCCACTCTTCTCTCAAACCTAACACTAGACTTCTCCACTCACCTTCTTCTCCGGTTATCTCCGGTGACTATCTCTCAAACCCCAAGCCTCAAATGGTCACTCTCATCACCTTGCGCATCATCTCTAAGGCATTCAAGGGTCCTGGGCCATGTCGATTCAGACCTAGGGTTCCTGATTCTATTGTTCGAGGCTTCTCTGGTGCGATTTTGGGCAAAATCACACCATGTGTGTTACGATTTATGAAGTTACAACATGTTCTTTTGATTTCTACCTAGGTTTCCTTTTAAACCCCTAACTCTCTTCTGGATCTCTCAGATCTGTGTTATTTTCATACTTTAAACCTGTTTCCTTCTATGATTTGCTTATTTTCGAGCTTTGTTCTGAAAGATCCTCTAGTCTAAACCGTTCTTACTTTCAATGAAAACTAGGGTTTTCTCGGAGTTATTTCTATACCGGTTTCAACTGGTTTCTTTATTATTAAACCATTTTTCCTCGTTTATCTTGATGGATTCTATGTTCCTGTTGCTTTTTAACTCAACTCTGTTAAAAGCCCTAATTTTTACAAGATTTTCTTTACTTGTTTCTGTGTGTTAGCCTGATTTTCTTTACTTGTTTCTGTATGTTCGCATGATTTTCTTACTTTGTTTCTGTGTGTGAGCATGATTTTCTTCACTTTGGTTCCGTTTATTAGCATGATTCTCTTCACCTAGGCTATGTTTGTTAGCATAACTTTCTTTGCCTTAGTCTTGTTAATTTCTCGTGGTCACCATGCTTCGAATATGTCCTGCTGAATCTCTAGCCTACTTACATCACCTCTATATGACTGTGCTTGCTCATCTCATATTTCTTTCTGCCTATATAATTGACCTTGTTTTGTTTGCTATTTCTGTTCATTCGTCTCTATTTATATGTTGAAACACACAGAATCATGACCCTTCATGATTGATTCTGATTTTCCTTAACTGTTGGTAATTGAAAGATTTTCCTTCAAGGCCCTAAAATTCTACTTGTCTGTTTGAATTCACTGATTTTATTACCTTATTTACTGTGATACTTGGTTTTACTTAGTCTTTCCTTAATTGGGTCTTTCTGAATTTGGTCCTAATTGACTACTTTATGCCTAATGGACTCATGGCTCCTTTCCTTGTTTAATTATGCACTAATTCCTCCTTTCCCCCTTATATGGTACTGAATCTTTCCGTTTGACCTTGATTCCCCTAACTCAAGGAAGTACTTCCTTGATTCTCTAAGTGATTGATTATGAGTTCTTAAATTAGTATACTGCTATATTTTTTACCTTATTTCACTACCTACTTTCAACTATAAATACCCTAAGTCTTTCACAAACGATACACACTTGGCTTCCAAAAAACCCCTCTCTTATTTAAAATCTCTTTGTTATTCTATTACTATTAGTCGGCTGCAAGCCAAGGCTAATCATTTGTGCTCTTTGGTTCTTTCATTCTGCTTACTTCTATCTTCACTGGTATGTCCTAGTTTAATTTACAACCACAACAACAACATATTTCTTTTCTTGTTTCGGTTTCTTTTATTTCTAGTCTGCTTTTACTTATGGTTTTGTTGTGGAATTTGTAGCTAAACATACTAGTATAACTCCCCTCCCTTTAAGCTATGTATTCCCTTGTGTGATTCAAGCATGTATGGACAATTGTTTTCCTTTACCTACTGTGCACTTACCATTTTGTGAATCCCAAATCCCTATTCCCCTATAAGTGTTTATGTTCCTCGTGAATAGTTTGTGATTATGCTAGTGTCAAGCTATCTCTGAGCATGTCCATACCAGTCCTAATACTCCTGCTGGGGACATGTGTCTGCAGGCAATGTCTGTGTATCCCCAAACCCCTTAACCCATGTGTGATTACTGAATATATTTAGATTCTGTGAACTTGCTGGGTGTGGTCTTATCCTAAAGTGTTTGAACTCTGTTTACTACTCCAACCTCTTTCAAACAACCGTTATTGCTTTACTAATTGCTTTCAAAACAGACCTTTAAGTCCAGTCTTTAATAAACGTCTTTCAAACATGTGTCCTACACTTTCACTCTACTCTTAGTTAATAAGTTCTGCCCCCTCTAGTATGTGTACTGCCTTGGGATCCTCTAGAGAACCCTTGGAACTCTAGCACACTGAGGCTGGCTTTCCAAACTACACCGGTTCAATGCTTTGCTACTAAGTCTAGGTGTAAGCATTGTCTGGGGTCCTTGAGACCCTTAGGGAACTTTGATGCACCTAGACCCTAATTTGTCTGTGGAAATGAGGTTTGAAAGACCATTAGAGGCTTTAGGAAACTTGGGCCTGATTGCAGGCTCCCTATAGAATAGCTTCTTAGTTTTCTATTTCATTTATGTAATTCATTTGTTGGCCTCTAATATTTTATAAACAGATATTTGGGGTAATTTAGTAAAAGGGGTGGGTGAATGTATACTTTGTGGGGTAATATGGGTAGAAATCCTTCTCTTAGGATTTTACTTTCAAATATGTCTGCTTTACTCAATGGAAAACATGTTCATAGGGTGTGACTCTTGTTGAATCTAATTTCATTTTGCATAATAGACATCATATCTATAGATTTTCACTTTTAATGTCATTTGCATCAGATATAAACCATGTTCATAAATCCTACATTTGTCATGTTAGAAACCATGTTTCCAGGTTCCAAGCCATCATGTTTTAAATCAATTCAAGTATAGATACCATGCCTATAGGACATAATTCCGATTCGATAAGTTACTGCAAATTGCCTAAAACCAGTAACACGCCTAGATACCATGCCTATAGGGACTTCTACTCGCAATTATGTTTGGTAATCTAATTAGCATAATGAGTCGATTTTATCTCACCTAGTTTACTTCTTAAAACTGGCATTGTCAAGCGATAACTCTCTAAAACCAGTCCTTTCATAATTGCTTTAATCCCGTTAGATATTCCGCCTCTAGGTATTAAAAGGTTCTATTTTGAAAACTTGTCTGTTTCTGCATTAACATAGACACAGTTCTTCATATAGACAAGCCTTAGGGCATTTTCAAAACTTGCATTTCTCTAAAGCTGTTTCTATCACTTGACGTCTCTGAATTCTAATAAGCTTTTAAAGAGGAGGTCCTAGGCAGCTAATAATGTTATGACTTCTGTATCTGAAAGTGGTTTATTTCGGCATAATCACTTAGAAATCCTTCTTTAGGACCTTGATTACTAAAGACCTTACTTGTGGTTGAGTCGTGTTACATGCATGCTTGTTTGCGGAGGAAACTATGAGCCTTTTACTTGCTCTCATTATGTTAAAGTCCTAGATGCTTTTTGACTATCGCCTTTAGAGTTTTGCCTTTAAAACCTTAGGGGTACATCTAGAACGACCTATAGGTAAAGGTCCCAACTCCCTTCGGGACTATTAAGAAGGGATGGGTAGAAGCACGTAATAGGAATCAATGACCAAACACTCGCTTTGCATGACCAATAAGGGGATAGGAAGGGTAGACATGGGATATGATGACTACGCATTAATGTCACGTGTAGCCCCTCATTGAGGAGTGTTTACCGGACATGGCGTGGGATGATCCTATAGGATAAACAACCTAGGACCCTTTCTTACCCCAAATCCTCTCCTTATTTAGAACTTTGTTTGTATAATTTGTTCAAACCTTTATTACTTGACTTGTTCATTGAGCTTTACAACTTACTTGTTTATATGGACTAATTTCTAAATATAAGTTCGGTCGGGACCCACAGTTGTGGACCAAGAGGGGTGCCTAACACCTTCCCCTCGAGGTTATTTCGAGCCCTTACCCTAATCTCTGGTAATGCAAACCAACCCAAGAGTTAATTGCCCTAGGTTCCCTAACGCACCATAATCCATTAGGTGGAGACTCTTCAAATACCCAATTCCCAAAAGGAAAAGAGTCATTACACCCCGTGAATGTCGAAACCTGGACCTCCCTCCGCGAGGATGGGAAAAAGGGGGCACGACAACTGCATTTCGGGGTTTGCGGACCGCATATGAGTGGGTATGTTCTGGCAAAGAAAATTCTTCGAGCAGGGTATTACTGGCTCACCATAGAATGAGATTGCATTAGATTTGTGCGCAAGTGCCATCAATGCCAGGTACACAGAGACTTGATCCATTCTCCACCATCTGAGTTGCATATAATGTCCGCACTGTGGCCCTTTGTTGCTTGGGGCATGGATGTCATTGGACCAATTGAGCCCACAGCATCAAACGAGCACAGGTTCATTCTGGTGTCCATCGATTATTTCACTAAGTGGGTTGAAGCTAAGACTTTCAAATCTGTGACCAAGAAGGCAGTGGTCAATTTTGTTCATTCAAATATCATTTGTCAGTTCGGAATCCAAAGGTAATCATCACGGATAATGGTGCTAATCTTAACAGTCAATTGATGAAAGAAGTATGCCAATAGTTCAGGATTACGCATCGGAATTCCACTCCGTATCGCCCCAAGGCAAATGGAGCTATTGAGGCGGCCAACAAGAACATAAAGAAGATACTTCGGAAAATGGTGCAAGGTTCCAGGCAATGGCATGAAAAGTTTCCATTTGCTTTGCTGGGTTATCGCACTATTGTTCGCACTTCAGAAGGTGAAACTCCTTATTTGTTAGTATATGGTACTGAAGCAGTGATACCTGCGGAAGTTGAAATGACATCCCTTCGGATTGTTGTTGAAGTCGAAATTGATGATGATGAGTGGGTCAAAACCCGTTTGGAGCAATTAAGTCTGATTGACGAGAAAAGACTGGCAGCAACGTGTCATGGCTAGTTGTATCAAAACAGAATGGCAAGAGCATACAACAAGAAGGTGAGTCCCCGGAAATTTGAAGTGGGTCAGCAAGTATTGAAACATATCCTTCCACATCAGGCTGAAGCGAAAGGCAATTTCGCCCCAAATTGGCAGGGGCCGTTCATTGTAACAAGAGTGTTGTCCAATGGTGCTTTGTATTTAACAGATATAGAAGGCAAATGTGTAGATACGGCTATCAATTCTAATGCGGTCAAGAGATATTATGTATGATTTCTTTGGTTTGTCTAATTGTTGTTTATACTTGGCATGTTTTGAAGATTGGAATGACGAAGGCAATTTATTCTGCTATCTAAACACTTTATCCTTTGTTACCCCTTTGAGCCTTATTTATTTTCTTTCATACCCCTCTTTTGGAATTAGTAGCAAAGTTCATAAACACGGATACAAAAGGCAAATAAAGAAGAAAAATTGGGGTAAAAACGAAATTGAAAAGTAAGCAAAGCAAAAGAAAGAGAAAAGGAGAAGAAAAGAAAAAAAGGAAAAGAAGAAGAAAAGATAAAGAAAAGAAAGACAAGTAACAAAAAACAACGCAATTCTTATGTCATGAACTACGTTTGATCTGATTCCTTTTAAGGATACGTAGGCAGCCTCACGGTTCGGTCTCATCAAAATAAAATTCAAAAGCCCCCAAGCAAAGAAACTGGGGTAGAAGTCGCGGTTTCATAAAAGATCTGATTCCAAAAGTTGTAATTTTGAACCAATTCAAGTTGTTTTGAGCCTTTATGATATCCTTTCTTTCTAAACCATATCCAAAAGCCTACATTACGGTCCAAAGAAAGACTTTCCGATCAATATTTAAGAGTGCCAAGTCAAGAGAGATAGAGGTATGATTCGCATCAGGGGCAACACCCCATGCTGCAAAAGGAAAATGAATAAATGAGATAGTCCTATTGGTGAAAACCCTGTCGGGCACCGTATGGCGATGGAAAGATAAGAGAAATTAAAATGAGAGAGTCATATTGGTGAAAACCTTCACCATGAGGCGACGGTGAGTTTAGAGATGAACAAATGAGAGAGGTTTGTTGGCGAAAACCCTTCACAAGCCGAACAAGGTTGGTGACTTTGCAAAGAGATTAGAATATGGGAATCCCGTGGCATATAGTATGACAACTTAAAGGTGATTAGCTGAACAGGCTGGGCTGATTAATCCAAAATGCATGTCATGATCATTGGTGCCAGCCGCCTCACTCAGATAAGTCTCTTTTCCCTTTTTCCCTCAAACAGTCATCCTGTTTTGAATTTTCTTCTTTATACCTAACTCTCGAAGTCATTGCATTTCATTTCTTTTGAGTTTATTTCTCTAAGGCTTTCCAATGACAGCCTTAAGCAAGTAAAAAAGGATTTCAAAGCTTACTACTAACTTCCAAATTGCACAAAGCAAAGTGCGGCCAAAACATACCAGAAATAGCATGATGCAAAATGGAAAATAAGGTGTTAATGAAAGCTCAACTGGTCGAGTGGTTTGGTAATTTTGTGGAAGATACATAGTTTCAAATTGGAAGGACAGAAATGTAAAACAGCGGGTTGAGTGTAGGTCACATGGGTCATTTAGGGTCTTGTGGGTGAGATTCAGTCAGAAAGTCAAACAATTCTTTGCCAGTCTAAGGCACTCGGTCAGAACAAAGCACAGCAGTGGAAAGGCCACCTTCAGCAAGAATGCCACAAACTAACCACCACATCTTTTTAAACTGATAAATTTTCGTTGGTTGAACAAGGGCAGGAAATTTCGTTTTTCCGGAGGAACCCTCCATGAGGAAAGCATGTACTGGACAGGTTCGACCGTAGATCTTCAAGACCCTCCTGGATAATGGGATTTAGTTTAAAATTTTCAGAGCCCTCCTGGATAATGGGATTCAATTTTTAAAGATTCTCAGGACCCTCCTAGATAATGGGACTTAGTTGAATTCCAAGACCTTCATAAGATAACAAGATTTATCATAAGCTCTACCTTTAGGAAATATAAGTTGGATTTGAAGTTTTCACTTTTAAGATGGGATTTAATTTCAATTGTCAGGGCCCTCCTGAATAATGGGATTTAGTTTTTAAATTCCTAGGGCTTTGGGGTAACATGATTCGATTAACACTCACAGATGTGTCCAGATACCAAACTGGGGTAGAAATCTTTCTTTTATTTTGTCTATTTTACTGTAATCAGGCGCCCACCTAGAGAACAAGGGAATATAGTTCAGTTTTTTGGTAATCAGGTGCCTACCTGGAGAACAAAGGAATACAGTTCGAGTTCTTGGTAATCAGGAGCCCACCTGGAGAACAAAGGAATACAAATCAAGTTTTGGTAATCAGGCGCCCACCTGGAGAACAAGGGAATACAGTTCGAGTTTTGGTAATCAGGCACCCACCTGGAGAACAAGGGAATACAATTCAAGTTCTTGGTAATCAGGCGCCCACCTGGAGAACAAGGGAATATAGTTTGAGTTTTGGTAATCAGGCGCCCACCTGGAGAACAAGGGAATACAGTTCGAGTTTTGGTAATCAGGAACCCACCTGGAGAACAAGGGAATACAATTCAAGTTTTTAGTAATCAGGCGCCTACCTAGAGAATAAGGGAATACAGTTCGAGTTTTGGTAATCAGGCACCCACCTGGAGAACAAGGGAATACAGTTCAAGTTTTTGGTAATTAGGCGCCCACCTGGAGAGCAAGGGAATACAGTTCGAATTTTTTGTAATCAAGCGCCCACCTGGAGAACAAGGGAATACAGTTCAAGTTTTTGGCAATCAGGCGCCCACCTAGAGAACAAGGGAATACAGTTCAGTTTTTTGGTAACCAGGCACCCACCTGGAGAATAAGGGAATACAGTTCAAGTTTGGTAATCAGGCACCCACCTAGAGAATAAGGGAATACAGTTCAGTTTTTTTGTAATCAGGCGCCCACCTGGAGAACAAGAGAATACAGTTCAAGTTTTTGGCAATCAGGTACCCACCTGGAGAACAAGGGAATACAGTTCGAGTTTTTGGCAAACAGGCACCCACCTGGAGAACAAGGGAATAAAGTTCAAGTTTTGGTAATTAGGCGCCCACCTGGAGAACAATGGAATACAGTTCAAGTTTGGTAATCAGGCACCCACCTGGAGAACAAGGGAATGCAGTTCAGTTTTTTGGTAATCAGGATCCTACCTGGAGAACAAGGGAATACAGTTCAAGTTTTGGCAATCAGGCGCCTACCTGGAGAACAAAGGAATGCAGTTCAAGTTTCGGCAATTAGGCACCCACCTGGAAAACAAGGGAACCCATTTCAGAATTCAATTCATGTTAGCAACAACAGAAATTCGCCTCGAGAATACAGGTCAACAGTTCAAGATGCATAACAGAACTGTAGAAGCAGCAAGACCAAATTTGAAAATAGTAGATATGATTCTTGTAATTCATATATCATAGTTTAGCCTAGCTTCTTTTTATTTTGTCTCAGTGTAATAAGGAGTTCAGTAAGCAATAGTAGCAGCAGCAATAGTGAAATCACAGCTTCCTGGTAGTCCCAGTTACCGAGACCTCTCGAACTACACTAACCTGATTCCTTTATAGCCAAGGATATGTAGGCAACCTTGAAAGCAAGGTTCGGTCAGATCTTTCAAAAATGCTTCCAATGGAGTATTCACACGGGCAAAAATCGCCCGTATCCACTCACTCTATCTTTGCCTGAAACTCTTCGTGTTTCCAAGCAAAGAGGAGCAGCTGTGAGCACGTGATTTTTGCCCTATGTGAAATACTCCTACAAATTAAAGAAATAAGTTTCTCCCAATTGTTTGCAATTTTATAGTATTTTGTAGGAATTTGTGTTAATTGTTTGCATTTTCTGTCCATGTTTACTTTTATTAAAATCATTAAAAATACTAGAAATACCATGCATTGCATTTAGATTTTGTGTTCACATTTTAGGATTAAATAATTAATTAGTTTCTTTATTAAAATAAAAATCACAAAAATTGGTTCACTTGTACATTTTTAGCTTTCTAATTTTAGATTAATAATTTTCTCTTTTAGTATATGAGCAACTAATTTTATAAATATTATAGTTGGACAATTAGTTTAATTTTACAACTTAGATTAATTTAGGAGTTAATTTTAGGATTTTTTATTAATAAAAGAAAGAAAAAAAAAAGAAGGTTTGTTGATTTTGAATTGGGCCAAGGCCAAATTCGTTGGCCCATTTAACCCTTAGAGTTGCCCAATCCGCCTGGCCCAGCCCCTGCCCGGTCCAGCCTTTCCCCTTTGCCAAACGACGTTGTTCCCTGGCCAAGCAAATCCCATCTATTGATCTCTTTGATCGAACGGATGGGAACTGGCCCTCCTTATCAAATAAAACTGTCCAAATGCCCCCCATACCCATTCTGTCACAACCCAAACAGGAGGGCCATGACTAGCACCCGACCACACTTGCCGAGCACCAACGTACATTTCATCTAACCTTCATTATTATCTTTTAGGGATGACAAGATCAATATAAATGGTAGACTTGGATCATGGACAACCAGCAATAAAATATGACGGCATGAACATACAAAGCAGGGGATGACTAGACAATCAAGAAACTACATATAAGGTATGAGCTACCACGCTACTATGAAAGACTATACAACAAAAACTAGCCGACAAGGCATACCAAACTATACATGAGTCGACACCTGTCTATGAGCCTCTAAAAGAACATAAGTGTTGCAACATAGCCGGAATAGGGCCCCGACATACCCATAATGTCTATAACAAAAATTGCATACCAAGACCAAGGCAAGTCCGGAGAAGGGATCTCGCCAATCACCGCTGAACTAGACAGTCTACTGTGGTGGGGGAGCTGCACCTGCCTGTCTATCAGGACCTGCAGCACGACATGCAGCGTCCACAAATAAAAGGACGTCAGTACGAATAAAGTACTGAGTATGTAAGGCAAGGAACCATAAATACGATCAGTAATGTAAGCAAGGATAGAGAATATACAACCTGTAACATCTTAGTACCTCTGAGGGCTACTTACATGAAATGCATGATACATATGTATAAATACATAAACCTTTAAAGCATTCGCCTCTGTGGGCATCATTATCATCATATCGTACCCGGCCATAATAGGCTCGGTAGAATCGTACCCGGCCACGTGGAGCTCGGTAAAACCCAACTGATCAGTGGTTGCACAATAGGTGTCGTACCCGGCCAACTATAGCGTGGCTCGGTAGAGTAAAATAGATACATATATATAATGCATGCTCGACTCATGGAATCACATTCTAAACCTTTCAGAGTGACGTAAGGTCGGTATCCTCTGTACACGTTATTAGGACTAACTCTTCACTATGAACCTTATAAGAATCAGGAAGTACCAATAACATTGATAACATAAGAATAAGAGAAGCAACATTAACATCAATCGTTCCATAAGAGGGAAAACAATGTAAGTACTGCTAGCTTCTAAGAGTAGAGTATCTTTGGAAGCTCGTTCATTACATTATGTACAATCGGAGTCGTGCAAAAGAAGGAAAGGGATAGCCTAACATACCTTGTATATACTGCCCCAATCTCAAGCTATGCAATTGTCAAAACTCCTTAGTCTACAATAAGAGAAACGATACTATCGTTATCATTTAAGCGTCATAACTATTATGTATCGACCACAACCTATTTTACGATGAAACGGACAGCACCTCCCCTATATATATGACCTCACACCATTCAAAACAGTCACCAAACAGCCCAAACAACATCAATAATAAACATATTGAGCCTCCCAAAATAGTCCACACACAGCCTAATCACTCCATACATACGACGACCACCGTAGTCGTGTCAAACAACCTGGAAATGTTACGAATAACTATCAGCCCATAACCCTACATATATATGGTGTTTCTCCACACCCTTCCTCCTCCAAAACTCCACAAGATAGTAGTAAAATATG
Organism: Nicotiana sylvestris; assembly: GCF_000393655.2. NCBI lineage: Eukaryota > Viridiplantae > Streptophyta > Magnoliopsida > Solanales > Solanaceae > Nicotiana > Nicotiana sylvestris. The sequence continues at coordinate 52,224,754 of NC_091065.1, forward strand.
CAGCCCAACAACAACGCAAAACAGTCCACAAAACAATAACATTACTACCAAGCCTTTCGATATATATCTCACAAGTTCTAGCTTCAATGGCTTAGCCGCAACTTGGATAATCTTAAATACATATAGAGTAAGAGGTTCCTTACCTTTATACAGAAAGAACAACTCCAATTTGACCTTAAATTTCCAAGAAATATCCCTCCAATGCTGCCACAACAACAAAAAAATGAAACTAGCGATCAATTAGTGTTTTTCGGCACTAGAATCACTTTAGAAGGCTTGAAATCACCTAGGATTGATATTAAGAACATTAGGGAGTATTTACAGAACATAAACCCTTTAAAACAACCTCCCACACGAGCTGGAACGACACAAAAATGAGCAACAACAAGAAGAACAAGAGACTTACTAGCGCCACGGAATTCCCGACACTTGATTTGTGTTGTTTGCCCTTTTTTGGGTCTTGAATCTTGAGAGAACCTTGAGAGGATGTTCCTAGGGTTCTAAGGTCTGAAAATAGTGAAAATAAATGACTTAAAACGGGTTGGAGTCATCCTATATAGGTCCAAATATCTTAAACCGACTTAGTGGGCCCCATAGAGAGGTGCTTGGCGCAGTCTCGCGAAAACGCGAATATCTCTCTACTCCGAGATCGTATCGATGAACGGTTTAATGCGTTGGAAACTAGACTCATAGATCTTTAATTTGGTGGGTAGATCACCCCGTAATTCCTTGTAAATTATGAGAAAAGATTAGAAACATTTGACCTAATGTTTAAGTAAAATTATGAACCTAAGTTGCGACAACTTTTGTCGACTTTTGTTTCATAACTCGTTTGACTTCAAGACTTATGATACGGATATTATATGATTAAAATACCTTCATAAATGACCTCTTGAGTGTATTAAGCACCGCTAGATTACCTGAAAATTCGAGTTACAACATCCTTGATTCGTTTAACTTCTAATACTGGTTAATCACCCTTATACACTCTTGTATCACTTAAGACCAATAGGATTGACTTCTTATCATCTCAAAGATAATTCCTTCTTGGATTTATGTTAACTAGTATATGGCATGAACTAACACATGTGGATATAGGTTGTAACACATTCGACCCTCCCATTCCATCTCTATCAGCTGAAGAAACAAACCCTAGCTACCCCAAGAATCCCCGTCATCTCCGTCATATTCCGCCGCCGAAAATCGCCATAGGGCGGCGGTGACACTCCAAACCTCCCCAAATTTTTACCAGTCAACCCCCGTCCTCTCCCCTTTCCAAATCCCTAAGCTAATTCCTTCGAATCATTCTCAAACCACTCCAATTTCAGATCTGAGAACTAAACCCTAATTTTCCTTTTGTCAACTTATGGGCTATTTGAACCTAAAACGTCCATTAGTCGATTGTTTCTTGTTGGGAACAGTCGACTAATGGTTGTTCAAGTTCATTTTTATCCCGTTTGAAATTTGTCCGAAGTTCTGATGGATTCAAACTCGAAGTGAAGTCTTGGTAATCTCTTTTCTTCTTTCTTTTGTTTGTTTATTTCCTGTATCTGTTTTCTTTCTTTAGCCGTTTGTCTAGGGTCAACATAACTCTAGGTTTTTTTTTCTTTTGACTGTGTCTACTCGTTCCTTTTGATTAATCAAGCATGTCGAGATTTGTTCATCTAAAGTTAATTTTGCATAGGTTTATGCTTAATTAGGGTTTTGGTGAATCGATTATTCTGTCTTATTTAACTGTTCCACTCCCGTATTTTGTAATTAAATGAATGTTGTTTTGATTATTGTATAGATGCTTTAGTCGTTTAAGTCTAGCTTTATTTAAGCTAATTAGATAAAACACTTTTACTTAGTGATTAGGTTAGTCTTAGTTTGAATTGCATCATTTTTTATTCTATTGCCTTTTTAATTTGCATTTTGATCTTTGATGGAGTTTTGTTTTGTTTGCCTTGGTCTGCAAATCATTAGAACTTCTAGGGGTTAATTTTAACAATTAAAACTTAGGGGTTAAGTTGGGAAATGAAACAAGGATTTTTAGATAATTTCTATATTTGGAAGGCTCTAGAATAGGGGCAGCTGGCCTCATTTGGTTTGTACAAAATGCATAAACCAATGAGGGACAGCGAGCTATCCAAGTTAGTTAAAAAAAGATGTCTTGTGGCTGAAGGAATAATTCCAATATTCTCTTCAGCACATGGAACTCTTAAGGGATATATATAGACCTTTTTCCTTCACAAAAAATCAGATATTGGCACTCTGAAAAATACCCTAAATTCTCTGCATTCCTTTCATTAGTCTGCCTTGAACTACTTTTTCTTGGATTTTCTTTTTGGAGTACTTAAAAGGTTTTCTCACAAAATCTCCGGTTTGCTAGGTTAAAAGAGGGTTTAAAAAGGATTGAATCCTGCTGTTTGATTTGTTTCTTGGCTCCTGCTTTGCTGGTGTTGAAATCCTCACTCTCTTTTGCTTTATTTTGACATACAAGTATTCCTTGGACTTTGAATGACATGTGAAGTGCAAATCTGAAACATGTAGTCAAGTGTGGAGATCTAAGGATAAATGTTAGCTTGCAGAATGTTATTCATGTGTTCTTTAAAGTTTATCTAGTTTCTGTATTAAGTTAGCTTTACTTTATGTGTTCCTTTGCTCATTCACTTTACTGATGTTATATCTCATTTTCAAGGTTGGATTAGGACTTTAGCTTATTATGTTGGTTTGTGATTTGGCTAAAAAATCTTTTTGTTGAGTATATAGTGCTTTAACTTACTGTAGTATGGATCTAGGTCAAAGAAATTATTTTAAAAAAAAATGGGTTCAAAACGAACCCAGAAATGTGGCCAGGCATACGGCTAGATCCATACTAAAGAAAGAAATAATTTCTTTGGGTATAAGCTCAAACCAATTGGCTTTAAATAATCAAAGGCCCAGCATGTACCCAAACCTTCCTGCTAATAGCTATACCTTACTTTTTTTAAAATCATTTGTAAGTAGGAATATCCATTAGGCCTAATTAAGTGTAACTCTTAAAAATGGACCGAGGTGTGCCATCCATAATTAATTACCCATGGCCCTCGTAAATATTCTAACTTAGATATTAACAATGAATGTTCGTAGTTTGCTTTAGTCCCGTTTAATGTATCGTCGTGATTGTGGACACGTTCGCGTGACATATTTTGATCTAAAAAAAATTGGGGTATGTGTATGCGCAACTTCGACCAAACTTTCTTAATATTAATAAAGCGTAATTAATTGTGGACACGTACGCGTGACATGATTTTTGACGCGCCAAATAAATGGGTACACGTGCGCGTGACCCGTTTTAGGATAATTTCTTAATTAAAAGAGGTAAATGCACATATGTTCTAAAATAAGTAATTAAACAAGTTTAATAAGCCAAGGATGATCAAAGGGACCGTGCTAAACCACGAAACCCAGGAATGTCTAACACCTTCTCCCAGATTAACAGAATTTTTTACCCGGATTTCTGTGTTCGCAGACCGTGAATAGAGTCAACTTCCTCGATTCGGGATTTTAAACCGGTGACTTGGGACACCATAAATTATCCCAAGTGGTGACTCTGATTTAATATAAATTATCTCGTTTCGATTGTCACTTAAATTGGAAAAAACTCCTTTTATACCCTTCCGGGGGTGTGACATAAATAGGCATAGCAAACCTAGTGGCATGATATCTATTGCATAATATAAACCTAAAGCATGATTTCTATTGCAAATCGACATAATATAAACCTAAAGCATGATTTCTACTGCAAATCAACATATATATAAAACTAAAGCATGATTTTTACCCGGTTTCCCCACAAAATCGCATAGGAACCCTCCCCTTTTTACTAATTATCCCAATATCTGTTTACAAAGAATATTACTACAGACCAGGATCGAATGAATTACATAAATAAATGTAAACTATACTATAGGGAGCCTGAATTAGGCCCAAAGTAAACCTTGGGATGCCAGGCTTTCAAAAAAAGTCTTAGATGCCAAGAATCTCACAGCCAATAGTGTGTCCTGGTATGTCAAAGTTTTCTAAGGACCTCAAGGATCCCGGGCAGTGCTCACACCAAGACATTTTCTCAAATAAAGGATTGGTTATGTGCAGTGTGGAAGAGTCATCCCCAATGTACCAGAGTTCAGAGGAATCTCATGGATTCCTAAGCAGCACACACACTGGAGGAGGAGAACCTAATAGTCTAAGAGTAAAGTGAGAGTGCTTGACATTGTTTTGAAAGACTTAGTAAAGCAGTTTAGAGACAATTTTAGAAGTGAAAAGATTTTCAGGAATAGAAATAGTTTTCAGGAAGATGCTAGTGGTGAAAACAGTCTTGAAATCAATTCTGAAAAGAACAGACATATAGTTACACAAACTTAGAGTGTTCATACTCACAATCACTCAGCAATCAGCTTTACAAACAGGGGTCAAGGGGGTTGGGAACATAGAGAGTTCAAACACATAAACAAAGTCTAGGGGAGCATATGGAGAAACAACTGTACAAAACAAACATGAATCTACTAGTTCAGAGACTTAACAAGTTAGTCATGATAAGAAGCAATTAAGACATAGGTATAGAATGTAGTGAAATAGTCATGTTGAAGACAAAGTGCATACTAATTAGGATCAACCAAGTACATTACATAACTAAGTTATCGACATGATCACACCAATTAAAGAAAGTAAACATAGACTATATAAACATGTTGGCCAAGTATCAAACATATAAGTGAGACCCAGACATACTGACTGCACATTTGAACAAAGGAGGACAGAATTTAGACATGCTGAGTAAAGCAGTAAATAGGAAGATAAAGTAAATACATAGCAAATCGAACTAGTGCAAAACATGGAACACATAGAGTTTGAGTTTCAGAATTGAACTGGAAACATACCAGTTAGAGAAGCAAAATGCAGAATGTAAAGCAAGTGTAATTCCACTGTCTAGCCTTGGCTTTCAGCCAACTAGACCAACAGTTAGCACAAGTAACAGAGAGAGTTTAAGTGTGTGTGTATGTGTGTGTTCTGAATTTAGTTCGTGTGTTGAGGGGTAAAAACAAGTGTGTATATATAGCAGTTTAGGAGTAGCACAAATAAGGTAAAGGAATCAACATTCAGTTAATTAAGGAAATCACAGAATTCAATCACATAAGGGTTCGGAATAGACCCCCTTAATTAGGGGTAATTGATTAACGGTAACAACAGGGGTTTAATTAAGGCAAGGAGTCCAGACCATACTAAATAAGGAATCAGTAAGAATCCCAAAGTTATACGGGCAAGTAATTAAGTCAGAGATGACCAATTAAAGTTATAAACAAGGAAACAAATAAAGTCTATGCATACGAATATTTAACAGAGTAAAGCAATCAACAAAACTTTCAAAAGAATATTGATATTCGGAAAGAATTACTCAACTTCCAGAAATAGAAATCAGCCTAAGTAAAACCTCATAGAAACATAGAACTTAGTCGGAAAAAACAGGTTCAAACCCTAACAAAGATTAATTAGGGCAAAACCCACAAAATACTGGATTTGACAAAGAAAATGTTTAAGTCCAAAAGAAAGAGTAAATTAATATGATTGGTAACAAGGAAAGACCCAAAATCGAAGCAAAGATTGGAAAATTCAGTATATTACGTAGAATCAACTAGGGTTTGAATACTCTTGCAAAAAATTAGTCAAGAAGGCGAAAGAATAATTGATTAAACACTTAGAAGTCAGAAAGACCTTTGAAAAATAATTTGGGATGAACCCTAGTTTAGGAAGAGAGATAAAAGTCGAAATAGTTAATTAACCCAAAAATTTTTAAAGGAAAACACATAATCACGCTCGAATCACCCTAGATCTATACAGATCTGAGAAGGATCGATAGTAACGGACTAGGTTTTTTTATAAAAGTAGTAGAGATGAGAGAATAGGTCAAGAACCCATAGATTCGTAACAAAATAAAGAGAAGTTTTTACTCACAATTGAAAAAATGGCCTGAGACAAGCTAATAAACGAAGTTTCAAACCAAAACCAACTAGGTTCTTTGAGATCTTCTCAAGGATGCAAGAAATCAAAGAGCCATGGCGTGTAGAGGGCCAGGGCTGGTCAGAGAAACCATGGAAGCCTCATAAGGTGAGTTTTATGCCGGTGACGGCGCTTAGAATTAAGGTTAGGTCGAGAGAGTCTGAGAGAAGAGGGAGATGATGACGGCGGGTGAGGGAGAGAATGAGAGTGTTTGGGGGGGAGGTTATCTCTAGGTTTAATTAAGGAAAGGGGGTTGTAGACCGTTGATATAAATGATTAACGGTCAGGATTGAATGGGAGTCTTGGGTCGGGCAGATGTGTATTTGGGCTTAAGGGAATTGGGCCAAATTTAGAGAGGGTTTTGGGATGGTCTAAAAAAGGTTTTTGGGCTGGTTTAAAAGGGGTTAGATCTGAAAATAAAGGGGCTATTTATTAAATACCTAAGTAATTGAATAAAAATTATTTTATAAAATAATTAACAATTAAAAAAAAATCATGCATAGAAGTGTTTTAAAATAATTATTCGCTATTTTAAAAAATACAATGGACCATTTTCTAGTAAAATAATGCAATAATGTGTGCATGGGCTATAATTGCAAAGCTATTGCAATTGTAACCAAAAAGTGTAAATCTGGCCATTTGTGAAATAATTTGAACTTAATATAACTATAAATGGCAATATTAAATCATGAAATGTTATCAAGTCATTTGTGATGCAATTTTGTAATTATTTATATAAATAAAATACTAGGATAAATTAATTTAAAAATGTAGAATTTATGGAAAAATATCAATCGATGTTAATGCATAGTTTTTGAAGGTATATGTGCACTTAAAAAGTATTATAGGTAAAAATTGGGTATCAACACCGGTGTGGGGAACTTCAGTGCCTGGTGTAGTATCGATGGTATTGCCCTCATGTTGTGAATCCATGGCCTTTCGAATATATATGCCCTTCAATCACATAGAACTTTGTTTCCTGAAGGGTCCTAGCGGTGTTCACCGGCAGGGTTATCTCCCCTTTAGTTGTTTTGCATGCCATGTTGAATCTGTTTCTGCAGGCACTATTTTGTCTTGTAGACCTAGTTGTTCCACGACCCTCGATATGATGATATTGGTCGAGCTACCTGGATCAATTAACACACGCTTAACTCGAGATTTATTTATGAGTACAAATATTACCAGTGCATCATTATGTGGTTGCATGATGTCTTTAGCGTCCTAGTCGTTGAAAGATACGGTCCCTTCCGGTATGTAATCTCGAGTTCGCTTTTCTCTTGTAATGGACACCTTAGTGTGTTTTAGCATTGGCCCCTAGGGGACGTCGACTCCACCAATGATCATGTTAATGACGTGTCGAGGTTCCTCTTACTCGATCTACTTGTTGGAGTCCCTATTCCTGAAGTGATTTTTGGCTCGATCACTCAGAAATTCCTGGAGTTGTCTGTTATTAAATAACCGGGCCACTTCTTCCCTTAATTGTTGGTAGTCTTCGGTCCTATGGCCGTGAGTGCCATGTTACTTACACATCAGGCTTGGGTCCCTTTGGGCTAGGATCATATTGCAACGGCCGAGGCCACTTGGTCTCTTTAATGCATCCGATGGAAGATACGATACCGGCGTCATCGATAGTGAAATTGTATTCTGATAATCTCGGTGCCTCCTTGGCCCCGAATGGTCTGTCGAAGCCGTGTTTAGTCATGAGTCCCTGACTATTCTAGCCTCAATCGCTCTTTTTTTCACTCCTCGCAGGGTTACGTCCGGACCCATTACCCCTTCGATCTCCACTATACGGTTGATACCAATCTCTGTTCGGTCTTGGTTCATGATCGATGATTCTTTTAGACATGTCACTAGTTTTGACGGGATACACGGATCTGGAGAAGGGCCCGAGCTGATCGTCTTCGACTCTAATTTTTTATTGGTACCTGTTATGGACATCGGCAAAAGTTACTGTCGGGTATTCTATCAAATTTTGTTTCAACTGTTGTGAAGCCAATGAGCTTTGGGGGTTGCGTCCTTGGGTGAATGCTCGAACGACCCAATCATCTACGATCGGAGGCAGATCCATTCGTTCTATTTGAAACCTCGAAACGAATTCCCTAAGCATCTCGTTATCTCTTTGCTTTACCTTGAAAAGGTTCGACTTCTTGGTCTCGACCTTGATGGCCCCGGCGTGCGCCTTTACAAAGGCAATCTGCAAGCATAGCAAACGAATCAATAGAATTAGGGGGTAAGTTGTGATACCATATCTTAGCTCCTTTTGACAAGTTTTCTTCGAGTTTTTTCAGCAAAACAAATCGATTTTAATCATCTTCAAAGTCGTTCCCCTTGATGGCACACGTGTAGGGGGTCACGTGTTCATTTGGATCCATTGTTCCATTATACTTTGGAATTTCGGTCATATGGAACTTCTTCAGGATTAGCTTTGGTGTCGCGCTTGGAGGGAACGTCTTTTGGACAAATTTCTTGGAATATAGGATTTTCAATATCGAGGGTGCTCCTAGGATCTGATATACCATGGAGTTATAGGTCTCAACTTTTTTGTCGTCGGCCTCGATCTTCTTTTTCCCTGATTCCACCCGCTTTGTCAGTTCCTCAAGCATCTTTATTATTTCGGGGTTGGTTTTGGGTTGAACATCACCCGACATTTTCGAGGTTCGTTCACTTCTTCGGGTGTTCTCCCCGGATGGTTCAGGCTCAACTCTACTAGGGGCGCGGCTTTGGTTATGTAACTAGGCTATCGCCACCTGTTGAGCTTGTAACATTTCGAAGATCACTCGCAAATTGATCTCATTGCCTTTACCATTATACGTACCCCGGGCTACCGATCGGGCCCCTCGACGAACGTTGTTCTCTGGGTTGGAAGAAAAGTTTGCGTTGATGGACACATGCGAGTTGGCATTGACAAGGTCTGTGACCGGGACTTCGTTAGGGTCGGCAGGGGGAGACTCATTGATAGGTATAATATTGTTGTTCTCGCCATGATGGCTAGACTCAGCATCAATGATCAAGTGAGTAGATTGAGAATTTGACATTCTTAAATTAACCTGAAATTAAAATCTCAAAGAGTAAGCATAAAGCAGAGCGTGTTATAGAAATTTGTATCAAATTGCCATTGTTATCCTTAGCCCCATGGTGGGCGCCAAACTGTTTACCCTTTAAAAGGATAACAATTGAATTTATGTGTGGTTTTAGTGATATGTGAATTAATTCAATATAAGTGATTAATAACGTTAGATTAAGCAAATGAAAGACATAATAAATGGTCAAACTAATAATAAGAGTGATCCAACGCTCGGTTAGTGGCTCGATGAAGAATGTGCCTTCGATCCCGAGCTTGCACTTATGAAGAACTGATGAACGAAAATAAGAACTTTAAATAACCTAGAGAATGGAGGTAAATTGCCTTGGTATGCATGTTACAATGTCCATAATGAATAGTTAGTTTTCCCTTTATATAGTTGGGGAGTTTTACCTTAAGTACAATTCTAAAAAAGGGAAAAATATCTTTTTTCGCCAATCACTGATCCATCCTTAATATGGGCCGAGATTTACGCCGTGACATCCGGTTGGGCACGGATATCACGGCCCTTTGTTAGTCGTGTGCGGTTGTTTGACAATGCTCTTCAAAGTTTTGGGACTCGAACTGGACCCGGAGGACGTGGTCCCGATGCCTCCTGATGATAGGCTATAATTACATATTTTAGTCGCTTATTACACTCTAATTTACTGCATTTTAATTGAGTTTGAGCTTTAATCGCTAGTGTCTTGCACTAATTATGTGTTTTATGCCTTGTAGGAGTGATTCAGAGCTATGTAGATGTTATGGAATGAATTCAAGTGATTTGAAGCTTTGAAGTCTGAGTAAAAGCTCGAGAAATTAAGCCGGAATCGTGTTCGGGGGTTAACGGATGATAGTTAGAGCGAACGAAGAATCGAGTAGGCATATTGCGCACTGTCTAGTAAAATGTACATACTCTTTGCCCAGAACTCCATTTGGGAACCACAATATATGGTTGGAAAGATAAAGGACTACAACTTTCATGTTTTACGGTTTTCCAAATTCCCAACATAACAGGGTGAAATGTGCGTGTCAAGTGCATGGCCGTGCTCGTCAGGCAGAATACTGGGCAATATGCGCAGTCACGAGCGTGGCTGCGCTAGTCAAATCCGGGAAAAGTGTTTTTTTTCGTCTAGGAGAAGGTATAATTGTTTTGGCCCGACCCTACTTGGTATATATACATGGAAAAACGGTATTTTGAGGGACTTAGACATACTTTTGACATAATTTAGACCTAATGAGGCTAAGGAGACCAAGGGTTCGACCTAAGGAGGCAAGAACACATTAGGAGCAAGGCGCAAAATTCTTCTACAAGTTTCTTACTTCCTTCTTCCTATTTCCATTATTGGTTATGACTTTTAGTATTGTATTTAATTTTGCATACTATTATGAATAGCTAATTTGTTATCTAGGGTTTTGATGGAACCTTTTGTAGGATAAATTCTTGTTATGTTTTTATATAATTGAGTCGTAGTATTTTCTCTATTTGTTCAACTATATTATTCTTGTGGTTGATTGAAGGGCCCTCAATTAGCTGTGCCTATTTAGTATGTATTACTCGGAAGAGAGTGCATATTTAGGTAGTTGTTGAACAACATCACTCCCGACGTATGTGAGGAATCAATAACCAAGGGTTTAAAGGTGGGATTAGGGATAACGAAACCTTGGGTGCAATCTAAGTGAGCTGTAATTAAAGCCAGCTAGCGTAACTCAGGAGAGTATGTCTATTAAATTGTCGTAATTACTCTACAACACGCAGAGCGCTCATGATCGGTAGAGAATACTGAGGCGAAATTATAGAAGACATAGCGGGAAGGATTCCGACAATTGGGAAAATCATAACTCTAGACCTCCTTAATCTTTTCTCCAACCTGTAATATCTTTAGTGTTAATTTATTATTTTAATTTGTTAGTTAGTTAGTGAAACACAAGAATCTTAATATCTATAAGTTAGGAATTGTTCAAGCTAGTATTCTTGGTGATAGTGAACAGCTATAACTAAGCCTTAGTTCTCTGTGGGATTCGACTTCGGACTTGTAAATCGGATTATATTTGTAGCGATCGCTTAGTCCTTTTTATAAGGCATAGTTGGGCGTGATCACCTCCGAAGGCAGGTGTTTTGGTCGAACTCTGATACGAGGTGTTTCTAAATTTGATTTATAAGTCTCATTCGGCAAATATAATTTACGCAAACGTCTTCAAAATTCTGTTAGAGCAATTTGTAGTGGACGGGTGTAAGTTGCACTTGTAGGGGTCGTTTGGTATAAGGTATAAGAAGGTATAGGGGTGGTATAAAAATTTAATACCACCTTAATATTCTGTTTGATTAGCAAACCAGGTATAAGTTATCCCGGTGTTAATTTTAACACTGGTATAACTTATACCTTATAGAGGGTTGGGTAATTAGCACCTGTATAACATATATCTTCTTCTTAAAAATTATACAATTGTCATTCTTAATACAACATACCAAACAGTGAATAAACAACAATCTCAACATAACTAATCCCGACGTAACTTATACCGGCGTAACTTATACCGGCATAAGCCCTGTTCCAACCAAAAACCCCGTAGACTGCAGTTTGCACATTTGTGGTATATGGTCACTAAAACATCACACCACTAGAATTTTTTTGGCCAGAAGTGTATATTTTGGAAAGAAAAGTTTTAAAAAACGAGGACAAATGTTAACCATTCGGTGCACAAATAATCATATTTGTGCAAATATTTGAATTTAAGATGGGTCTATGGGCCTAGACCTGTGGTTTGAGTGGACCCGACGCTAAATACAAGCCTCCCAAAAAATTAAAATCAAATCTGTGGATAAGACGGAGCTAACCACCAGTTTGCGTGGCAAATAGGCCACAGTTTTGTCCTCTTCTCGAACCACTAAAACAATGGCTACACAATTCCGACCACCTCCTCATTCTTCTCTCTTTTTCTGTTTCAAATAATCAAAAAGGTTTTACTTTAATGGACAAAAGTGCGCCAGCACGACGTCGTCTGGCTCTTTTATCTTCCCATCTTCGTCCGGCAACTTCGCCGCTGAAATCAAATTGCTTCAATCCTCTCGAGGTTACCAATTGCACTTCCAGCTCCAATGCAGAGCACACAGAAAATGGATGCATTTTCTGTAAGATTGTCCGAGGGGAATCACCCGCAATTAAGGTGTCGAAAGTTGTCCATATTTAATATCTCCTCTTTTCAAAATTGTACTTGGATTGTTCATGTGCTAAGGACTAACTAGCCTTACCAACTCTATTAAGAGAAGTTAGGTGACAATTGTAAGTTGGACTTTATTCGTGAAAATTGTTCAATCACATGTATTGTTGGTCCTTAATTACTTATTTGAATAGCCTGCTAAAACTGGTAATACCTGAAGTAGCATCAGTATTTCTCATTCAAGCATCTTGACGTGGATTGCTTGCCTTATTTAGATTAACATAAGCAGAGGTTTACGTAAGTAAAAACAAACATACTCCTTCTCTCCTGTATTACACGACAGTATTACTACTGGAAATTTAAAAAGCCTTTTCTTTTTACTATAGCACTTTTGTGTGCTAGTGGTTTTTAGATAAGCTAATTTTATTTTAGAAAAGATTTAAGGTAAAGATGCTCGAATACTTGAAAATTAGACGCATTATCCAAAGTACTCCAAATGCTGCATTTCTTTTTGGAACGAAGAGGGTATTGGTGTATTGCTTAGATACAAGTATGTTAACCATATAACGACTTTGAAAATTTCACCATGGTTGGAGTTATCCACTCCATTGGGATAGCAGGAGTCATGTACTTGTCCTTGCAGTAGAAGCCAAGTAGCAAAATTTTGACCTAAGATCTTGTACAACTATTAATGTCAGGAAAGTCGTGATGTTCATGTTTAGGTTTCTATTCATTAATCGTATCCAGCAAAGCTAGATTTTGACTGATATATGAAGTATTAGTATGTTTATGATTAAAAGACTAGCATGCTTAGGGGGAGGAAAGTATTAGAATCACGGCTATTGTTGACCTGTTAGGAAGAATCCAATTGGTTCGACAGGCTCCAGGAAGGTTGCTTGTTAAGTTGTTATCAGTTTTGTAGTTTTGCCAGACACATAGACTTGATAATTCAAACCTGCTATGATAAACCTATTTGTGTAAGTCCTTTAAGATTATAGTTTGCATCAGTTCTTATTCATTTTCAAAAGGTCCCATTTTTTTCCCCTGTGACTAGTAAAGTGTTGGATATAAGGGGGAACCATAGTATATTATTTGATTAGATCATCGAATCTTTTATTTCTCTTGAGATTTCTTCAATTTTCAGTTCTGCACACGTCTTTTTTTCGGAGGTCTACAAGCATTATGTGGTATAGGAGTTACATCCCATACAAAAGTTAATCGTATACCACTTAGCTCGTGATGCTGCATCTCTTCCGAGACCGGGACCTTTTATCATGACAAAATGTGGAAGATATAAAGTTTCTGTTCTGTGCATGCTAGTTTTCTAATGGCATGCATAAAATGCTTTCACTACAGGTCTACGAAGATGATGTGTGCCTCTGCATCTTAGATACAAATCCTTTGAGTTGTGGGTAAGGTATCTTCTTTAACCATTATCTCGTACGTATTCTTGTTCTATTGGTATTGGATATGTATTCTCTATATAAGATGCATTGACTTAACTGATTTAATCTATCTAGTGTAGTCTTTGACGATTTGACATGGGATATCTGACGAAAAAAGATGAAAACACCAAAAGAATATCAGTTTAGAAAGAATTCCTATTTGTCCGTATGCATTTAGAATTTGGACACTTGGGGAATTTATGTTTGGCTATAGTTACTCCATAATAAAAGAAGAAGAGAAGATTGGCTATTAGTCTTAACTGTTTAACTATTTTCCACAGAGAGAACTTTATTACAATCCATGTCTTCGGATAATTTATGCAATTAAGGCAAAAACATTTTGCCGATTCTGACTGCTTTCAATTTGTGTGTATTGAGCAAATGTTCCTGAGAAGCGAGCTTGGTATTGACTCCAAAATACAACTAGAGCAAATGCGCTTCAATCCCGAGCTAGTTGGGGTTTATTATTTTTGGATAAAGTAATATTGTATCTGTTAGATATGTACATAATGTAGTCTTGTCCCACATTGGAATAGGAAAAGTATGTCCTTGTATAGTATAGTTATAAATAAGGACCTCTTGTATTGTATTGAACACACAATATCAATATCATATTTTCTCCCGTGAAAGTAAAAGTTCTATAGCCTTGAGAAGATCAAAGTAACGACGTCTTGTTTTATTGAAGAAATCAAACGTCTTTACTTAAAAGCAAATCAAAACAATAGATTCGGATCTTGGCCACTTTACGAGTAACTTGAGACAACAATTAATAACTAGTATTAATCGCCTTCTAAGAATACCACAAAGGAATCAAAGATATCACAACAAAGAAGTAATCTTACTACCTTGAACTATGAACTAGTAAAGGTTGGTTCAAAAGAATTCTCAAAGTATGATATACTTAATCAATAATGAAGTATCTAATGAATGAGAAGAACTCCTTATTTATAGGAGTAAAAAGTCCTTAAAATAATGTAGGGGGCTGCTAAAAAGTCATCTTAATTAGGTAGGGGCTGCTAAGGGGTAACAAAAGCCATCAAACTTAGGTAGGGGGCTTTGGTATCAAAGCTTTGTTTGGTAAGTGCAGCACAATTATTCAGGAGTTCGGCATGACTTGTAGTGAGGCTGATCACTCTGTGTTTTATCGGCATTCTGCTCCAAATCTGTGTATTTATCTGGTGGTTTATGTTGATGATATTGTTATTACTGGCAATGATCAGGATGATATTACTAATATGAAGTAGCATCTCTTTCAGCACTTCCAAACTAAGGATCTGGGCAGACCGAAGTATTTTCTAGGTATTGAGGTCGCTCAGTCTAGCTCAGGTATTGTTATTTCACCGCGGAAATATGCCTTAGACATTCTTGAGGAGACTGGAATGATGGGTTGCAGACCTATTGACTCTCCTATGGATCTGAATGCTAAGCTTCTGCCTGGACAGGGGAGCCTCTTAGAGACCCTACGAGATATAGGAGGTTGGTTGGAAAATTGAATTACCTCACAGTGACTAGACCTGACATTTCTTTTCCGGTGAGTGTTGTAAGTTAGTTTATGGATTCTCCCTGTGATAGTCATTAGGATGCCGTTGTTCGTATTCTTCAGTATATAAAGTCAGCTCCAGTTAAAGGATTACTATTCGAGGATCGAGGCCACGAGAAGATTGTTGGGTACACAGATGTTGATTGGGCAGGATCACCTTCTGATAGATGGTCTAAGTCTGGATATTGTGTTCTAGTAGGAGGTAATTTGGTCTCGTGGAAGAGCAAGAAACAGAATGTAGTTGCTCGATCTAACGCCGAAGCCGAATATCGGGCCATGGCTATGGCAACGTGTGAGTTAGTTTGGGTCAAGCAGTTGCTCAAAGAGTTAAAGTTCGGAGAAATCAGCAGGATGGAACTGGTGTGTGATAACCAAGCTGCTCTTCCTATTGCGTCAAATATGGTGTTCCATGAGAGGACTAAACACATTGAGATCGACTGTCACTTTGTCAAGAGAAAAATACTTTCAGGAGATATTGTTACAAAGTTTGTAAAGTCGAATGATCAACTAGCAGATATTTTCACTAATTCTCTTACTGGTTCTCGTATTAGTTACATGTGTAACAAGCTCGGTACATATGATATGTATGCACCGGCTTGAGGGGGAGTGTTAGATATGTACATAATGTAGTCTTGTCTCACATTGGAATAGGAATAGTATGTCCTTGTATAGTATAGCTATAAATAAGGACCTCTTGTATTATATTGAACACACAATATCAATATCATATTTTCTTCCGTGCCTGCTCACAATATCGATCCATTGGGTTCTGTTATGTAAACCCTACATATCTATTCTGTTTGTTTTGGCCTGAATCATTGTAAAACTCAATAATATGTGTTTTAAGACAAATGAGTGATACTCTAAAAACAGAGACTCTAACTTTGACACATGTTCTTACACTACATACCAAGTAAAAGGATTCTTGGCAAATACCAGAACCTAATGTAAGTGCACCAGTGAGAATTAACAAGTTGGTATCACTTATATTGATACTTTGCTTCCATTGCGTTACATTCTTCCTTCAGTCCCCATAGATTCCTAGAGGTTGTTGGTCTCTTGAGATAACCTTCCTTCATGTGATTATAGGTCTACCTCATATTGTATTAGCACTTCAATCATCACAGTGTCACATTATTTCATCACGTGTTTGGAATTTATCTTTATTTAACAGGTAATCATAGCTGAATTATTTTTACCTTTTATTCCCTTTCTTCAGGCACTCGCTTATCATTCCAAAGTGTCACTTTTCTTCTTTGAAAGAGACTCCACCATCAGTAAGTTGCTGACTTCTGCATCAGACTGTTTGGCTTGTCAATGGGATATCTTTCTGCTGACTGATGTTATTGTTTACCCTTCTTCCTGCACATCTAACTTGTATAATTAAGTGATAATACTTATGGGAAGGTGTATCCGCTACCTTTTGGAGTGGTTGTCAACAAACTTATTAAGAAGTGATGGAAATCAAATAAATATTGTTTGCATTAGTTATTAAGAGAGAAAAGGAAATGACTGGGATATGAGCCTGGATCTTGCTATAGGCTGCATTTGGCATAGAGATTACCTGGGTCTAGGCTTTATTTCATTGTTGAGCATTTCAATCTGACAATGTCTTGTATGTGTCAAAATTCTCTTCCCCTCAAATAGAAGGCTTCTTGTCTACAGGTGACTTCTTCTCCCCAGTTTCCTTTGTCTAAATATTAGTTCTAACAACAAGATGTCATCATCCACCCTGTTGTTTTGCAGCTGTTTCTGCACTTGCATTAGACATTTACATTAAGCTGACAGTCTTACGGTTCAATTTATGCATACCTGAAGTGGCCAACTATTATTAATTATTTTTTAAAACCATTTTATGTCTGATACAATTTTCCCTTCTTGTTCTGAAAATCTGTTTAGGAAAATGTTCATTTTATAAATAGAATTTGGTTGTGTTATAGATTTTTTTTCCATTTTATTGCTTTAGTTAAATTATCAAGGCCAACTGCCTTGTGAGCACATGATCTGAATTCTGCAAATTTTTTTTTTTGGATAAACTGGCCCTCTGGCCTGCATGCTTTCTGAAGTTCTTAATGCGAAAGTTTCATTATTTTGCAGGTTGTGGCCTCCATGTTCTCAAAAGTTCCCGCGATTAGCAGTGCAGTCATAAAAGCCACTGGCTGTGGTATGCTAATTGTTTCTTGATAATTAATCGTGTTAGTTTTGTCTGCATGTTTTCTCTGATATGCTTTTTCTCCTCTTTTGATCCCCCCCTTTTTTTTTTTGGGGGGGGGGGGGGGGGGTGCATCATTCTCTTAATTGCTCTTGATTAGTTGATTATGGAATTATGCTGTTAATGTAGTTCTCCGCGTCTTTGAGTAATGAGTCTTTCATGTCTTGTGGTTTTAAATGGTAATAAGGCTATTAGCATTAAATAGAGCATCTTTTGTTGGATTCTGAACACACTTTCTATAAGCTTTATATTTTTCACGGGTAGAAGCATAACATGACTTGCATCTACTAAATGCTATTCGTCTTTCATAATTATACACCAAAAAAAGGACAAGAGAGCTCTAGATTTCACAAAAGAGAATAAGTTGGACAGAAGCGAGAGGCAAATTGTTGATATTGTTGAAGTGTTTCTTGCTCTCTGAATTGCTATGTTGGAATGAAAGAGCAGCACCTCCTTTTGTAGGAGCAAAACGTGGGCACCAAGCACAAATGAAAGAAAAAATTTCTCCAAAACTCAGCCACCACAAAATTCATTCTTTAGGCTCCAAGAGTAATTGTCAGCCAAGTCTTTGGGAAAATAGACTTATGCCTATATAGAGGGTGTTTGGATTGGCTTAAAAGCTGGTCAAACCAGCTTTAAAACACCTTTTAGCTTGTTTGAGTGTTTGGTAACTTTAAAAATAGCTTTTAACCTAACTGATCTTAAGCCCAAATAAGCTAAAAGCAACAAGTTGGGCAATCCCAACTTAATTTTTTTTAGCTTAATCCTTCACAACAAAACCCCGACTTTACTCTATTCTTTTTCGCTCCTCCATTCCTGCGCCTTCCTCCATCTTGTATTTCTTCATTTTACTCTTTTTCTTTCCCGTTCTTCTCGAGATGGTAACTGTTGTTTTGCTTCACATTTTTAGTTTCTGTCTGCCGCCACTCATTGCGCTAGTATTACCTAAAGTATTACCCTACTGTTTTCTTTTCATTTCATATTACTTTTATTTTTTTTATATCAATAATCATACAATTCAGATCGATCTTATTTTAGGTATATAAATAAGCCTAACTCCTCTCATAAATTTTATCGTATTTCCTGTTGTTAGTATTTAGTAGTACTACTTATTCCCCCTCCCTTTTCTCTCTTCTTCTTATCGCCTTCTTCTTATTCTCACTCTTTCTAAGCCGAGGGTCTATTGGAAACAACTTCTCTACTTTCACTAGGTAGGGGTAAGGTCTGCATATACACTAGCCTCCCCAAACCCACTTGTGGGAATATACTGGTTTTTTATTGTTGTTGTTGCCTCTCATACATTGAAATTAAGGAGGTTGCATTGAAGTTTTAGCTTAATCCAAAATGTAGTTCATTTATTTTCCTTGTTATGTAAGTAAATGTGATATTCATTTCATATGTTTCCGCAACAAGCTTGGAATTTCAAGAATAAAAAATTTACATGATTGAAAGTGGTGAAAAATGAGAGTTCAAGAATTTTTATTTATAAAAATTATCTTAGGTGATTTGTTTAAAGTTTAAACTGAAAGTGAATTAAAATATTAATTATTTTGTATTCATATTAGTTTAGAATAAATATTATAGTAATAAGTTTCTTTATACTGTTAACAACTTTAAGGATATTTCAGTCAGTTTAATAGAAAGAGTGTTGGTAAGCACTTGTTTACCGAACATTTCAACAACTTGTGTTCAACCAGCGCTTTTATCCAAACACGTAACTGCTTATTTATACAACGAGATCCAGCACTTAAAAAGTGCTTTTAAGAACTTGTGCTTAAAGCTACTTTTTTTAAGGCAATCCGAACGAGCTTATAATGGAACAAATACCTCTTTTTGTAAAGCTAAAGAATGGCCATATTACAAATTTCTACCTTGGTCTACTTTTGGCAGATATAAAAAATTTACCCTCTACACAAAAGCCTTGATGGGATAAATTATTTATCATGAAAACCAATCAGGTTCAAGTAAAGCTTGAACTTGGTTACTGGATGAGACTTTGTAAACCTATCACCAAGGTTGTCTCTAGTGTTGATTCTTTTGAACAAAGACTTTCCCAAGGATAGCTTATCGAATGAAGTGATACTTCATATCAATATGCTTTATCCTCTCATGATACATTTGATCTTTAGTCAAATAAATGACACTTTGACTATCACATAAAATAATACTCCCTCCGTTTCAATTTATATGAACTCATTTGACTGGGCATGAAGTTAAAGAAAAGAGAGAAGACTTTTGATCTTGTGGTGTAAAATGAGGCACATATATTTTGTGGTTATAAATCATTGTGTAAAGGTAAATTGTTTCCAAATAAGGAAAGGAGTCATTCTTTTTGGCGCGGGCTAAAAAGGAAATAGATTCACATAAATTGAAACGGAGGGAGTAGTAATAACACCTCAGGGTTAGCTATGTTCAGCAAATAGACCCTTCAACCATAAAGCTTCTTTGATTTCCTTGATCATTGCCATATATTATGCTTTGATTGGTAGATAAAGCTACTATATGTTGTAGTGTCACTTTCCTACTGATAGGACATCCACCATTTTGTCTACTGGACTAATTCGGTTAGATACGACTCTGATACCACTTTGTTATCAACACCAAAGATAACCTTGTTGACATGTTTTTGAAGCTTTTTCCAGTAATTTCAAGATTTACTTGAATTTGATTGGATTTTATGAAAAATGATTTAGAGCATAAAAGTGCTGAAACTGAAAATAAGCAATTAAAGTGTTTGACAAGAAAATGCTAATAAGCAATTTTTCTGTTAAAATGACCTTAAATCTGGTAAAACTAAAATATGATGATTATTGCAAGATTTTTAATTCAAGATTCATTCAAATACAAATTAAGTGATGTCTCAATTCACTTTAATTGAGTTTTAAATTGATCATTTTGATAAATAAAAATAATGTATTTATTAAAATGTATAATGGTTGATAATTTGGCTCCTATAAAAAGAAGTGTTGCTCTTTCACAACACACCAATTCATAGAGCAAGAAACACTTTAAAAGTATCTTTTGTAATAGAGAGTATTTGTGCAAGAGTTGTTTTGGGGAATAGTTGTGTGAGTGTTTTTGTGAGGTTTCCTCTCGGGGTATTTGTGATTAATTAGAGTACTTACTCTAATTTTCTATTTATTTTGGTAAAGTAAATTTGCTCCTTTTCTCTCGTGGACGTATGTCACATTGACCGAACCACGTAAATTTTGCGCCTCCTTTATTTGCATTTACTATCATTATCATCTTGCATTCTTTCTATTATTGTTGTAATATTATTTTGTTAGATTCTGCACTATCCCGAACTCTCCGTCCTAACAAAGGAAGTTTATGCATCAAGTACAATATAGAGCTGGATTATAGCACCCAAGGGTGTGACCTAGTAGTCAATTAAGCGGGTTGAGAACCTTGAGGTCTCAAGTTCAAATTTCAATGGAGGCAAAAGTACTAGGTAATTTCTTCCTATCTGTCCAAGCCTTGGTGGATAGAGTTACCCGGTACCTGTTACTGGAGGGAGGTGGCACGTATCCCGTAGAATTAGTTGAGGTGCGCTCAAGTTGGCCCAGATACCATGGTTATCAAAAAGAAAAAGAAGAGCTGGAATATATTAGGAAACCATGTCTTTGTAGTCAATACATTGGTAAAAGAATCGATTCCAAACCACACTGCTAGCAGTTGGGGGCCTCCGCTTTTACACTCGCAGATATTATCCATGTTTCATGGAAAGCTATTTAATCATTGTCATAAGTTTACTCACAAATGTTGCTAAACATGCAGATTCATTCAACCTGTTAGTCAACAATGGGGAAGCTGCAGGTCAGGTTGTTTTTCACGTAGGTGCAAATAATTTCTTCAGCATTTTTCAGATAATTGCTTGACCCTAAAGTTTTCCTTCAATTCTTATGCTTTGATACATACTAATAACTTATAAAAATGCTAATACAAATTTTGTTTTTGGATGACAAGTTCAGACCCATATTCATATAATTCCTCGTAAAGCAAGTGACTGCTTATGGGCTTCCGAGGTATGAATATCTTAATATATTCCTTATACATGTTAACTAGACACCGTTTGACAAAGTTGGATGTTTTCAGAGCTTGAGGAGACGACCACTGAAGTTAGACCAGGAAGCCAAGAAACTTGGAGAGAACATTCGGGAAAATTTACCATCTTTGGGCAACATAGAAGACAGCAAAGGCCAAGTTTCCGATCTGATTAACTAGGAGTGTTGCGCTCTTCTTTTGTATATCTGTAACCTAAGCAGAAGGCTATAAGCATTCTGGATATAATTGCAATTCCTTGTTCTCTGTTTTTTCCTCAATCAATTACTGGTGAAATGAGTTGGGATTGTTGTAAATTAGCTCATAGTTTCCCCGGTCAAGTTACGTGAACAATATCTCTTTTTCCCGTCCTTTTTCCTCTTATGATTGTATTGTATTTCCAGTTGGGAAAGAGATTACAAATTAACAGCATTTCCAGTTGATCCCCAAAAATACAAGAGAAGTTTTGACTTCGTCATATTATACTAATGCAAAGCTGCTTTGTTTTCATAAAAAGAAAGATGAATTGTGGGCATGAGGCAAAATAGTACAAGGTAATATTTGATGAAGCGGGCACGAGACGCCACCATCATCAAAAGAAAAATTTAAAAAAAAGATGCGACAAATTCAAGGAAGCCGTTTTATAATAGTACTTTTGAAACATCTGTAAATTTTTATTCTTCGACTATTTGAAAAGAAAATACTTTTCTAAATTGAGAGAGGACGAATTGACACTCAACTTTTAGAATCATATATATATATATATATATGTACCTACTCCAACAACTAACACAAGTACACAACTGCCTGCTTCACGCAAATATATTGTTTTTCCAGCACGCCGATGTGTATTTATTTTACAGAACGGAATCCAGAATCATAACATGATTAATCCCCTGTTGATAATCATAACATGATTGTTATCGAAAATATGAGTTATAATACTCCTTTCTGTTTTTGAGACATTTAAAATGTTTGATAGTACTACTATTTACTACTAGCAAATTTTAACAAATTTTAAAAAATTGAATACATCGGAGTATCCAAATTTAAATTGTACTAAGTGTTTCATTTATCAATTTAAAATTTTAATAATTAGAGGATTAGAATAGCCACATCAGTTTTTCGAATTTTTAACCAAAATTATCCCTCATCTTTAAGAGTAGGTTCAACTTTGTCCTTAAAATATGACTTTGAACACTATTTGTCCTCTAAGTTTGTAAAATATGAGCATATTTAGTCTAAGTAACAGAAAATACCCACTTCCGTTAGAAAACTAACGGACAAAACCCCACCTCTTTCACCCTCACAATCAGTTCATTTCCTTCTTCTCCGCCAGAAAACCCAGCTCTTTCACCCCAAAAATCAGCCAGTCCTGGCACTCTTAGTTGCATAAAGAGCTCAAAAAGATTCCATGGGTTTTTGCATCTGGAATATTTGTACCTTGAGTTAAGAGATAAGTCAGAACTTTAAAAAAAATTGATGTTGAGTTGAGTTAGAAGGACCTTTTATTTAATTTGCTGAAAATTATAGTGACCTTCCAACAAGTTGCTAAGCAACATAAGAAAGAAGAAAAATACTTCACGAAGAAATTTGATTGTGGAATACTTAGGATAAAGCAAGATCTGCAAGAAATAAATTTGAGAATTGAAGCTACCGAAGTGATAGGTTACAAGTACCTTGTTTTATGTTTTGACGATCAAACAAACTTACTATCAAGAATCATATAAGGAACCTGTTACTCATTCTCAAGACTTTAATATTGAAAGGTTCCAGTTTGGGATATGGTTCACTCTTCAGAGTCGAATGAACAGTTGAGGAAACAGGTCGCTACCAGCTCCTGAGATAACTATTCCAGTTGGAAAAGTTGTTGTCTGCACACGCTACAGTACATGAATAGTGCAACAGTCAACTTTCTGAGGAAGTCTTTTTACCTACCTTGCTTACATCATTGTAAGTGATGTCACACATGTATTATTAACATCAAAGAAGGTAAAACGAAAAATTACTTGAACACTTAGAGCCCATTTGGACATAAACTTTTTTTCCCCTTTTTCCAAAAAAAAATTACTTTTTTTTCGAAATCAACGTTTGTTCATAAAATTTCCAATTTTCACTTGAAGACGCATTTTGAAAATTTTCGAAAATTTGAAAAACTCCAAAAAGCTGTTTTTCAAAATTTTCACTCAAAAAACTTCAAAAACATCCCAAAGTGAAATTTATATCCAAACACAACTCTAAATTTCAAATATCATTTTCACTTGAAAAATATTTTCACCATTTTTTGGAATTTTACAATTCTTATGTCCAAACGCCTACTTAGAGAATTTACTCAAGCTCTCTCACGTGATTGATTAGCCAGTAAGCAATTCTCAAGTGCATCAAGAACAAAGAACAAAATAACTACGGACCAGTTCCCACATCAAGTTATTATTTTTCCTTAGTTGGGTTGTAACTTTGTAATAGTTCTTCAAGTGTAATTCCTACTTAGCTTGTTTAGAAGTATTCTATAGGAAACTCTTTGTAAATCTTAAACCCTTGTGTTTGAGTTTTGGCTAGAGATAGTCGAGTTGTAAATTCTTTGTAATAGAGTTATTACAAAGCGGCTTGTAATAGAGTATTACAAGTTAATGAGGGATTAAGAGGTTAATTCCTAGGTTGCATGGGTTGTAATCTAAAAGTTGCTCAGTAGTGAAGTTGAAATCCTACAAGGGTAGGTCGTGATTTTTAATCCCGTTGAGTTGGAAATTTTTCACGTAAAATTCCTCTTGTCATTTATTTATTGCAGTCTGCGTGTATTCTGCTAAACCTAATAGAGAATCTGGTTCTCTATAGTGTTTGGTGGACCCTTAAATTCTATCAAGAAGAGTTTTGCACATAAGAAAATTAAATTGTTTCAATCTGAAACTTTTACTGGTATT
This sequence comes from Nicotiana sylvestris, assembly GCF_000393655.2. NCBI lineage: Eukaryota > Viridiplantae > Streptophyta > Magnoliopsida > Solanales > Solanaceae > Nicotiana > Nicotiana sylvestris. The sequence goes on from NC_091065.1 coordinate 52,249,157, forward strand.
TAAGTAATCAACATATGCTAATTTTTTGTGTGTATGTGTGCGTGCGGGTGTGTGTACTGGAACGGTTCAGCAAATATAACATTCCATATAGTTCTTCACACCTAAATGCAACAATGATTTATAGAGTATATAGTGATGAACAACATGTTAATTTATGCAATGAACAAGCAATCGAATATTTTTTGAAAATGTCAGTGCGAACATGAAATTAGTCATGAACGTGAGCCAATGTCAATGCCAGATATCGATATTATAAGGTGAATGAGCGTGTTTTCTAGTGGAAAAAAGAAAATGGACTGATTTTTAGGGTGAAAGAGAGGTCTGTTCGTTAGTTTTCTAACAGAAGTGAGTATTTTCTGTTACTTAGACTAAAAGTGCTTATGTTTTGTAAACTCATAGGGCAAATGGTGCTAAGAGTCATATTTAAAGGACAAAGTTGAACCTACCCTTAAAGATAAGAGATCATTTTGATTAAAAACTTTCGTTTTTTCGACCAAAATTTGCATTTTTAGTCACTTTAATAATTTTTGTTAATAAAGAGACTATCCCTATTAGTCAACATACATCAAAATTTACTCCATAAATAAATCTTATATAAAAGAAGAGATCTATTTATAATAGAGAGACTATCTCAAAGAAGAACAAAAGAAAATAAGAATAATGGAAAAGAAGAAAAATTCAATATTGGATGCTAGAAATAAAAAGTAAAAGGCAAAAGCTAAATTAACGAGGAATAATTGGGAAATATAAATTTTTGGTAAGGATCTTTTTGTCTTAAAAACATTAGCTTTCTACTACTGCTTCTGGAAGGAGTTAGAATTTGTAGTTTATTACTTAAAGCATAAAAACTGCTTTTACTTCTCTCTCTTGATCAAACACCATAAAATTTCAACAAGTATTTTTTTTACAAAAAAGTGCTTTTGACCTCCCAAAAACTTGGTCAAACATGCTTTTTCTTGGGATTTAATATTTTTAGTTATTAGATGATCTAAGCAATATACATGGCTTATAGTATAGGTTACTGATAAATTTCACCGCACGAACAACTTCACAAATTAAGAAAATAGTTAAGCAATCAACATGAGTATGGGTGTTTGTCGGTCAGTACATTACGATATTTAGATATTTCGATTTGGTATTTTCAGTATTCATTTCTTAAAATGTTATACCAATACCATACCTAATTTAATTCGGCGTGGTTCATTTTTTCTCCTTTCAGTTTCAGTTTATTAGTTTGGTATCTTTAGTTTGTTCGGCTCGAATATTCAATAATGCATAAAGCCATAGATTGTAATATTCTTACGTAATGTATTCACTGTTAGTAAACTGTATTTGTAAAATAATTCTGAAAAATATAAATGAACATAAACAGAAATGAAAACAGAAATAGAATTTTAATCCGAGTCCACTGAATTCACAGTGTTTCCTTAAGGAATTTAATCTCCTCCTAGTACCCAAGGTTATGGATTATTTCCTCCCAGGATAGAACGAATTACACACTGGTGTAGTGGTACTTCAAACCCCAGCGTTTCAGCGAACACAAAGTTCGATAGCAAATCACACTTACGGTTACTTTGTTTGATGTTAAAAGTATGCAGAAGAAGGAGGAGAAACTCAGAAAATCGTAGGAAAATTCTGAGCAGAATAGACTTGTATTTATAGCCAAAGTTGGGCTGAAATCTGAAGAGGTGCAACTCTTCAGAATGGCTGTTTATGCAAAACGGCCATAGCATAAATGCCATAACATAAATGGCAATTTACTCAACAATAAAGAGGAAAAATTGAAGAGGGTAGTTTAATTTTCAGTTACACACCTGAAAAATGGATTGGAGGATTTAATATTAATATTCTGTTATTAAAACAAATATTTAGACGTTCTTTGTTTTGTTTCATCCCGAGGTCGTTTATATCCTTCACCAATCGACTCACATTCCTTTTTATATGGATATATATTTTCAAAGAACTTAACATTATCTGATTCTAAAATAGTATTATTATGAATGTCGGGATTTTCTGATTTATGAACCAGAAATCGATATGCTTTACTATTAGTCGCATATCCTATGAAAACACAATCAACGATTTTCAGTCCTATTTTTACCCTTTTGGGTTTAGGAACCTGCATTGTTGCCAAACAACCCCACACTTTAAAATAATTTAAGTTGGGCTTCCTTTCTTTCCATTTTTCATATGGAATGGATTGTGTTTGGTTATGGGGTACTCGACTTAGTATTCAGCTAGCCGTAAGAACGGCTTCCCCCACAAGTTTTGTGGCAAACCAGAACTTATCAATAATGCGTCCATCATCTCCTTTAATGAACGATTCTTTCTTTCTGCAATCCCATTGGATTGGGGCGTGTAAGGGGCCGTTGTTTGATGAATAATTCCATATTCTAAACATATTTGTTCAAAAGGAGTTTAAATTCATATTCACCACCCCTATCACTTCTTATCATTTTGATTTTCTTGTTAAGTTGCGTTTCAACTTCATTTTTTATTGCTTGAATACGTCTATTGCTTCATCTTTACTATTAAGTAAGTAAACATAGCAATATCGAGTACTATCGTCAATAAAAGTTATGAAATACTTCTTTCCACCGCGAGATGGTATTGACTTCATATCACAAATATCTGTGTGAATTAAGTCTAAAGGATCTGAATTCCTTTCAACTGACTTATAAGGATGTTTAACATACTTAGATTCCACACATATTTGACATTTTGATTTGTCGCATTCAAATTTAGGCAATATTCCAAATTAATCATTTTCCACAAGGTTTTATAATTAAGATGACCCAAACGTATATGCCATAATTCATTTGACTCAAGTAAGTAAGACGAAGCTAAAATTTTATTATTATTTTCAACAACCATTACATTCAGCTTAAAAAAGGCCCTTAGTGAGGTAACCTTTTCCTACAAACATTTCATTCTTACTTATTACAACCTTATCGGAAACAAAAACACATTTAAAACCATTCTTAACAAGAAGTCCAGCAGAGACTAAATTCTTCCTAATCTCGGGAACATGAAGGACGTTGTTCAAAGTCACCACTTTGCCGGAAGTCATTTTGAGAAATATCTTCCCACATCCTTCAATCTTGGCCTTTGCAGCATTTCTCGTAGAAAGCATCTCATCGGGTCCAATAGGAGCATAAGTAGCAAAAGCTTCTCTAACAGCACAAACATGGCGAGTGGCTCCAGAATCAATCCACCACTCTTTAGGATTTCCCACCAAGTTGCATTGAAAGCATGGCACATTAGTCATCAACATCATCATGCTTTTCAACCATGTTTGCTTGACCCTTCTTCTTGTCTTTCTTCGGAGCACGACATTCCGTAGATTTGTGTCCGGCTTTTCCATAGTTGTAGCAATTTCCACTGAACCGCTTCTTGTTTGGGTTATATTTGGTCCAGAAGCCTTCTTCCTCTTTTTGTTCTCTTCAACAATATTTGCTGCCATTATTGTTGATTTTTCATGGCCTCTCTTTTCAGCAGCTTTGTTGTCCTCTTCGATTCTCAACCGAACAATGAGATCTTCAAGGGGCATCTCCTTGCGTTTGTGTTTCAAGTAGTTTTTGAAATCCTTCCACAAAGGAGGCAACTTCTCAATCATCGCTGCTACTTGGAATGCTTCATTGATGACAACACCTTCAATGAAATTTCTGTTAGTAAAAATACTAAGATTACTACTTTCAACATCAGTATTAATTTGATTTATACCTTCAGCAAAGAGATCGTGAATAATCACTTTCAATTCCTGGACTTGGGTAATAACAGACTTGCTACTACCATTTTGTAGTCCAAAAACTTTGCAGCAACTTCAGTTTTGTATTTATTTTCAAGCGTAGTCCACAGTTCTTTTGACGTTTCCACGCCACTATAGACGCTATACAAATCATCCTCCAGCCCGCTTAGAATATAATTCTTGCACAAAAAATCTAAATGCTTCCATGCCTCAATCACAAGAAAGTGTTCAGTTTCTGGAGTTTCATTGGACAGCACAGGAACATCTTCCTTGATGAACTTCTAGAGACTTAGGGTAGTAAAATAGAAGAATATCTTTTGCTGCCAGCGCATGAAATCAATCCCAAAATATTTTTTGGGTTTCTCCGCTGGTGCCAATGCCGCTGGTACCATTGGAAAAGATTGGTTCACATTATCATTAGTCTTTTCTGTAAAAGAATGACACAAACGTTAAAATCACGTAGATTTTAATCTCCAATAGAGTACAAAATCACAAAGATTTTACTCTCCAAAAACAGTGAGTACAAATACAGAAAATATATTAAATTTCTTAGGATTGTTAGTAAACTGTATTTGTAAAATAATTCTGGAAAATACAAATGAACATAAACAGAAATGAAAAACAGAAACAGAATTTTAATCCGAGCCCACTGAATTCCCACAGTGTTTCCTTAAGGAATTTAATCCCCTCCTAATACCCAAGGTTATGGATTATTTCCTCCCAGGATAGAACGAATTACACACTGGTGTAGTGGTACTTCAAACCCCAGTGTTTTAGCAAACACAAAGTTCGGTAGCAAATCACACTTACTGTTGCTTTGTTTGATGTTAAAAGTATGCAGAAGGAGAAGAAGCTCAGAAAATCGTATGGAAATTCTGAGCAGAATAGAATTGTATTTATAGCCAAAGATGGGCTGAAATTTGAAGAGGTATAACTCTTCAGAATGGTTGTTTATGCAAAACGGCCACAGCATAAATGCCATAACATAAATGGCTATTTACTCAACAATAAAGAGGGAAAATTGAAGAGGGTAGTTTAATTTTCAGTTACACAAATGAAAAATGGACTGGAGGACTTAATATTAATATTCTGTTATTAAAACAAATATTTAATAACATTTCTATTAATATTTTACTATTAACAAATAAATTTGGTCCAAAAAATTAATCAATCAATCGATCATTTGACCAAATCCAAATCCAAATCCGAAGCCGAACAGAGCAAGCGACGACGGCGACGGTGCGAGGCTTGCCTTCTTCTCAACTCTTTAAGAACTAGAAGAAGAGCAATTGCTTATATATCCATAAGAAACCTCTTCCTCTTCCAATGTGGGACAATGTCCCTTTGTCAAGGGGGAAACTTAAATTCTCTCTCAAAATTTTCATTTCCCTCCATTTTACATTCACCCTCTTTTAAGTATTTAATATACTTAAATACATAAAACCCCAACAATCCCCCACATGAATGGGGAATGGCTATATCACGGAAACATGCATGAAAAACTGTGTGATTCGCAAGCAAGGATTAATTGCATCTGGATAAGTAAGTTTCCCTTTGAACTTTCCGTAGTGAACTTATGTCGGATATACTCGATCAATCGGTAGATTTGATATCTTTGAACCGTCAAACTTTGGTGTATACCTAGACAACCACAAGTCACACAACCAACCCTCAACCATCTTTGGTTCTTATTGTTGTGTTCGTTTCAGCCATGAACACCGCCTGGTTTCATAAGTGCTTAGAGAACTAGCCTTGCAAGATTCTCCTTGAAACGACTAACACTTCACACTTACATAGGTGATTCCTAAACATGTCATCCCGTAGATACACTATTTGATATACCCCGTATCAAATTTAGAAATCATTAAAAAGCCTTAATACTTTATCCTTGGTACTGAACATTGTCTCATCACGAGAATGGACCAAAAGTTTAGTTGACAATGTTGAACCGTCATTAATGACTTTGTTTGATCTCCTTGAACCTAGATCTTGGGATCTCCAGTCTTCTAGGTAGAGTTACCTCTACTATGACTTGTTCTCGGCCACAGTCCCATTTCCCTTGATGACCTCTCAACTACCTCTCTAGTTAGGCCTTTTGTAAGTGGATCCGACACATTATCACTTGACTTTACATAATCAATCATGATAATTCCTCTAGAGAGTAATTGCCTAAAGGTTTATGTCTTCGTCGTATATAACGAGATTTACCGTTATACATAACTCTCCCAACCGTTCCAATTTCCGCTTGACTATCGCAATGTATGCATATTGGTGCCAACGGTTTGGGCCAAAATGGAATAACTTCCAGGAAATTCTAGAGTCATTCAGCTTCTTCACCAGTTTTATCTAAGGCTATGAATTCAGCCTCCATCGTAGAGTGGGCAATACAAGTTTGTTTGGATGACTTCCAAGATATCGCTCCTCCACCAATAGAGAATACATATCCACTTGTGGACTTGGAATCAGTTGATCCGGTGATCCAATTTGCATCACAATATCCCTCAATGATCGTAAGATATTTACTGTAGTGCAAAGCAAAGTCCTGGGTATGTACTAAATACCCCAAAACTTGTTTCATGGCCATCCAATGAGAATGACCTGGATTGCTCGTATATCGACTCAATTTGCTTATAGCACAAGCTATATCTGGTCGTGTACAATTCATGATGTACATTAAGCAACCCAACACACGAGCATAATCCAATTGTGATATGCTTTGGCCTTTGTACTTTGCTAATGCAAGATTCACGTCAATTATAGTTTTTGCAATTTTAAAGCCCAAGTGCTTGAATTTTTCAAGTACTGTCTTAATATAGTGAGATTGTGACAATACCAGACCTTGAGAAGTCTTATGGATCTTAATTCTCAGAATTATATACGCAACTCCCAAGTCTTTCATATCAAACTTGCTAGTTAGCATGGGCTTAGTTGCATTTATGTTAGCAATGTCATTACTCATTATCAGCATATAATCCACATATAAGCAAACAATGATTATGTGATTTGGAACATTTTTAATGTACACACATTTATCACATTCATTTATTTTAAAACCATTTGACAACATTGTTTGGTCAAATTTCGCATGCCATTGTTTGGGTGCTTGTTTTAGTCCGTAAAGGGACTTAACAAGTCTACATACCTTCTTTTCTTTACCTGGAACTACAAACCCTTCAGGTTGTTCCATGTAAATTTCTTCCTCTAACTCTCCATTTAAGAAGGCTATCGTAACATCCATTTGATGAATTTCAAGACCATAAACTGCAGCTAAAACTACTAACGTTCGTATGGACGTAATTCTTGTAACTAGAGAGTATGTATCGAAATAGTCCAGACCTTCTTGTTGTCTATACCCTTTGACCACAAGTCTTGCCTTAAATTTGTCAATAGTGCCACTATCTTTCATTTTCCTCTTAAAGATGCATTTAGAACCCAACGGTTTATTTTCAGGAGGAAGATCAACCAATTCCCATGTATGGTTGTTCAATGTGATTCTATTTCACTATTGGCTGCCTCTTTCCAAAACAATGATTCCGAAGAAGACATAGCTTCTTCAAATGTTTGAGGCTCATTTTCCAATAAGAAAGTCACAAAATCTGGTCCAAATAAAGTAGACGTTCTTTGATGTTTACTAGGTCTTGGATCCTCCTGGTTAAGTGTACTTTCTTTTGTTTATTCCCGAGGTCGTTTAGATCCTTCACCAATCAACTCACATTCCTTTTTATATGGATATATATTTTCAAAGAACTCAACATTATCTGATTCTATAACCGTATTATTATGAATGTCGAAATTTTCTTATTTATGAACCAGAAATCAATATGCTTTACTATTAGTTGCATATCCTATGAAAACACAATCAACGGTTTTCGGTCCTATTTTTACCCTTTTGGGTTTAGGAACTTGCACTTTTGCCAAACACTCCCATACTTTAAAATAATTCAAGTTGGGATTCCTTCCTTTCCATTTTTCATATGGAATGAATTGTGTTTTGCTATGGGGTACTCGATTTAGTATTCGGCTAGCCGTAAGAACAGCTTCCCCCACAAGTTCTGTGGCAAACCAGAACTTATCAATAATGCGTTCATCATCTCCTTTAATGAACGATTCTTTCTTTCTGCAATCCCATTGGATTGGGTCATGTATGGGGCCGTTGTTTGATGAATAATTCCATATTCTAAACATATTTGTTCAAAAGAAGTTTAAATTCATATTCACCACCCCTATCACTTCTTATCATTTTGATTTTCTTGTTAAGTTGCGTTTCAACTTCATTTTTGTATTGCTTGAATGTGTCCATTGCTTCATCTTTACTATTAAGTTAGTAAACATAGCTATATCGAGTACTATCGTCAATAAAAGTTATGAAATATTTCTTTCCACCGCGAGATGGTATTGACTGCATATCGCAAATATCTGTGTGAATTAAGTCTAAAGGATCTGAATTCCTTTCAACTGACATATAAGGATGTTTAACATACTTAGATTCCACACATATTTGACATTTTTATTTGTCGCATTCAAATTTAGGCAATATTCCAAATTAATCATTTTCCGCAAGGTTTTATAATTAACATGACCCAAACGTATATGCCATAATTCATTTGACTCAAGTAAGTAAGACGAAGCTGAAATTTATTATTATTTTCAACAACCATTACATTCAGCTTGAAAATGCCCTTAGTAAGGTAACCTTTTCCTACAAATATTTCGTTCTTACTTATTACAACCTTATCGGAAACAAAAACACATTTAAAACCATTCTTAACTGTAACGACTTGGCCGGTTGTTTTAAGAATTTATGCCCTGATCCCCTATTAACTGCTTTCCTCGTGTTTGTTTCTGCTATTGTGAATTGCCGGGAGGAATTATTGGGAGTTTCGGAGAGTTTTGGGACACTTAGTCCCTAAATGAGAGCTTAAGTTTTGGAAATTTGACCGTAGTCGGAATAGTGTGAAGGAGGCCTTGGTACGGAATTCTGATGGTTCAGTTAGCTCCGTTGGGTGATTTCGGGTTTAGGAGTGTGTTCGGATGGTGTTTTGGAGGACCATAGCTAATTTAGGCTTGAAATGCCAAAAGTTGAATTTTTTAAGTTTCCGGTTCGATAGTGAGATTTTTATCTGAGGGTTGAAATGGAATTCCGGAAGTTGAAGTAGCTCGATAGTGTTGAATGTGACGTGTGTGCAAAATTTCAGGTCATTCAGACAAGGTTTGATAGAATTTTTGATCGAAAGCATATTTTGAGAGTTTTTGAAGTTCTTAGGCTTGAATCCGATGCTAAATTGGTGTTTTGATGTTATTTTGAGCGTATGACGACCCGACCAGTCATCTCATAAGTTACCACTCTGTTTTCCCCATTCTGCTTCTTATTGCTTTGTCTATCAGTTCTATATGTGATCAGGTTAGTTGGTTCGGATTCGTAAAGGTTTTGGTAAGGTTTGAGACACTTAGTCTCTTTTGAGGAAGCTTAAGTTGGAAAAGTCAACCGGATGTTGACTTATGTGTTAGAGGGCTCAGATGTGAATTCTGATGGTTCAGATAGCTTCGGGAGGTGATTTGGGACTTAGGAGCGTGATTGGAATGTGTTTTAGGGGTCTGGTGTAGATTTAGGCTTGAATTGGCGAAATTGGATTTTAGCATTTTCCGATTGATAGGTGAGATTTTGATATATGGGTCAGAATGGAATTCCGAGAGTTGCAATAGTTCCGGTGTATCATTTGGGATGTGTGTGCAAAATTTTAGGTCATTTGGACGTGGTTTGGTTGGATTTTTTATCAAAAGTGTAATTTAGAAGATTTTGGAATTCTTAGGCTTGAATCCGATGCGAATTTGGTGTTTTGATGGTGTTTTGAGCATTCCGAAGGTTGGAACAAGTTTGAATAAGGTTATGGGATATTTTGGCATGTTTGGTTGAGGTCCCGGGGGCTCAGATGAGTTTTGGGTGGTCAATCGGACCATTCCATGATGTTTGGAATTGCAGAAATTGCTGATCAGAGTTGCAGAGAAAATGGCCTTCACGTTCACGAGTAGGCCCTCACGTTCGCGAAGGATTAGCTGGTGAAGGCTGGAATTTTAGCCTTCGCATTCACAAGGAAGGCTCCGCGTTCGCGAAGGGCTGAGGGATTGAGCATCGCGTTCGCGAGTGAAGCTCCACGATCGCGTAGAGAAAAGTGGTCAGCTGGGTTCGAGGTCAAGTTGTTCATCGCGTTCGCGAGTGAAGGGGTGCATTTGCGAAGAGTTGTCTGAGGAAGCATCGCGTTCGCGATTGGAAGGTCGCGATCGCAAAGAGGAAAGTTTGGTCAAAGTTGGTTTGTGCTTCGTGAACGCGAGGTGTTGACGGTGTTCGTGAAGAAGGATTTCAAACCTAGGCAGAATGTTTAAATAGTCGTCTTGTCCGCAATTTTAGGGTTTATTTTTACCATTGTTGAGCATTTTTGGAGCTTTTTGAAGAGGGTTTCAATGGGAATCACTTGGAGGTAATTAATCATGGAAATTAAGCCTAAAATGGAAGAACTAGGGCTTGAAATTGGAGACCTAGAAATTGGGTTTTGAGGGGTCATTTGTGGTTGGATTTTGATGCTTTTGGTATGTATGAACTCGGGGAGTGATAAGAAATCCATTGATATGATTTTTATCGGAATCCGAGACGTGGGCCCGGGGGTCGGGTTTTGGTAATTTTGGGATTTATGGTAAATTGCATATTTTCGCTTGGGCTTCATTCCCTTAGCATATTTTGACGCCCTGATTCTAATTTTGGATAGATTCGATGCAGGTGGAGGCCGCTTCGAGGGGTAAAAGCGTTGCGGGCTAGAGTTTGGACCAGATTGAGGTGAGTAATGATTGTAAATGTTGTTCTGAGGGTATGAAACCCCAGATTTCACATCGTTGTGCTATATTGAGGTGACGCACATGCTAGATGACGAGCGTGGGGTCGTGCACTATTGGGGATTGTGACTTAGTCCATTCCGAATGACTGTTTTACCGCGTATTTGACTGAAAACTATTTGTTATCATCATGTTTTGGACTGAATGCCATATTTGAGCTTCATGCTAACTATTTGAACCCTTAGGGTATATTTATTGATATTTCCTCTCTGTTTTGACTTTATACTTAAACTCAGTCATGTTATATTCTACTATTTTCATGACTCAGCCATGTTTACTCTACTTTAACACTTAAATGATATTTTTAAATGATATTTTGGGTTGAGCACTATGTTTTACTATTGCCCGAGTGGCTGTGAGATTATGACTGAGTAAGGCCGATGGCCTATGTTGTGAGGAAACACTAATTATAATTATGAGGTCGATGACCTGAGATTTGTACGCCACGAGGTGACTTGTTGACATGAGGCCGAGAGCCTAGTGATGATGCCAAGAGATGGATTGATATTGTGCTTGGGCCGTAAGGGGCCCCTCCAGGAGTCTGCACACCCCCAGTGAGCGCGGGTACCCATTGTGATATGAGATATAGCTTGAGGGGCTGGTATTGTTCTGAGATATTGCCCGAGGGGCGGATTTGTTGACATTGTGCCCGAGGGGCGAACCTTTAGGTGCTTATCTTCCTTATTGCATGTCATTTATCTGCTTAATTGTTATAAAGGCCTTTTAAGAAGTTTAACTGAACTAAAATGTTTCTTATATATCTTTACTATTTCATTATAGCCTATAATGTGCCTTACGTGATTTATTGCTTTCAGTTTTTATTTATGATTATTACTCACTGAGTTGGAGTAATCACTTTACTCCCTACACCCGGTGTGTAGATTCAGGCGTTGTTGATCTTGCTAGCGAGAGTTGAGAGCTCCCGGTAGACTTCATAGTTCACGAGGTAGATGCTTGGTGTCCGCAGCCCCGTATTTCTCCCCCTTATCTCATTTCTTTTCCCTTATTAGTGACCTTTTAATAACTTTGTAGACTTTTCAGACTTGTGTTAGAATTGGTAGATGCTCATGACTAGTGACACCCCGGTATTGGGCTGTGTTGGGTTTATTTTTCGCAAACTGTTCAGTTAACTACTTACCTGTGGATTATTTATCATGTTTTAGACTTAAATTCTTATGGTTTGATTGCTTAAAACTGAAATGGAAAGTGTCGGCTGACCTTGTCTTCTTGAGAGGTGCCATCACGACCGGCTTCGAGTTTAGGGTCATGACAAGTTGGTATCAGAGCCTAGGTTACATAGGTCTCATGAGTCATGAGCAGATTTTGTAGAGTCTCGCGGATTGGTATGGAGACATCTGTATTTATCCCCGTGTGGATCTTTTATTATTGTGTATGGTGGATTTTGATGTCATTTTGGGCATGGATTGGCTATCTATGTGTCGTTCTATACTGGACTGTCATGCCAAGACAGTCACATTGACTATACCGGGTGTGCCACGGATTGAGTGGCGAGGTTTGACTGATTATGTTCCCAGTAGAGTGATCTCATTCTTGAAGGCCCAGCATATGGTTGGGAAGGGTTGTCTTTCGTATCTAGCCTTTGTGAGGGATGTGTGAGACTCCCAGTATTGATTATATTCCAGTTGTGAGGGATTTTCCCTATGTGTTTCCTGCAGACCTGTCGAGCATGCCGCCGGACAGGGATATTAACTTTGGTATTGACCTGGTGCCGGGCACTCAGCCCATTTCTATTCTGCCATATCGTATGGCACCAGCGGAGTTGAAGGAGTTAAAGGAGCAGCTTCAGGAACTCTTTGATAAGGTGTTCATTCGGCCTAGTGTATCCCCTTGGGGTGCGCCGGTTCTATTTGTGAAGAAGAAGGATGGCACTATGAGGATGTGCATTGATTATAGGCAATTGAACAAAGTAACAGTTAAGAACAAGTATCATTTGCCTTGCATTGATGATTTATTCGACCAGCTTCAGGGAGCGAGAGTGTTCTCCAAGATTGATCTCCGTTCAGGTTATCACCAGTTGAAGATCAAGGACTTAGATATTCTTAAGACGACTTTCAGGACCCGATATGGTCATTATGAGTTCTTGGTGATGTCTTTTGGGCTGACCAATTCCCCAGCAATGTTCATGCATTTGATGAACATCATGTTCCGGCCTTATCTCGACTCGTTTGTCATAGCCTTCATTGATGATATTCTAGTGTATTCGCATGGTCAGGAGGAGCACGCAGAGCATTTGAGAGTTGTGTTGCAAAGATTGAGAGAGGAGAAGCTTTATGCAGAATTCTCCAAGTGTGAGTTTTGGCTCAGTACAGTGGCTTTCTTGGGGCACATGGTGTCCAGCGAGGGTATCCAGGTTGATCCGAAGAAGATAGAGGCGGTTCAAAGTTGGCCCAGACCATCCTCAGCCACAGAGATAGCTTTCTTGGTTTGACGGGTTATTATCGACGGTTTGTTCAGGGATTCTCATCTATCGCATCGCCCTTGACCAAGTTGACTCAGAAGGGTGCTCCATCTGTGTGGTCGGATGAGTGTGAGGAGAGCTTTCAAAAGCTCAAGATAGCCTTGGCCACATCTCTAGTGTTGGTTTTGCTATCAGCTTCAGGTTCATATATCGTGTATTGTGATGTTTTAAGAGTTGGTATTAGGTGTGTATTGATGCAGGAGGGTAGAGTTATTGCTTATGCTTCTCATCAGTTGAAGCCCCATGAGAAGAACTACTCCGTTCATGATTTGGAGTTAGCTGCCATAGTTCACGCGTTGAAGATTTGGAGGCATTACGTGTACGGTGTTTCTTGTGAGGTGTTTACCGATCATCGTAGTCTCTAGTACTTGTTCAAGTAGAAGGATCTTAATTTGAGACAATGGAGGTGGTTGGAGTGGCTAAAGGATTATGATATTACTCTATTGTACCATCCGGGAAACGCCAATATGATGGCCGATGCTTTGAGCCGAAAGGCGGTGAGTATGGGGATTTTGGCATATATTCCAGTTAGGGAGAGACCTCTTGCAGTTGATGTTCAGGACTTGGCCAATCGGTTCGTGAGGTTAGATATTTCGGAGCCTAGTCGGGTATTGGCTTGTGTGGTTTCTCGGTCTTCCTTATATGATCATATCAGAGAGTGCCAGTATGATGATCCACATTTGCTTGTCCTTAAGGACAGAGTTCAGCATGATGATACCAGAGATGTGACCATTGGTGATGATGGGGTGTTGAGGATGTAGGGCTGGATTTGTGTGCCCAATGTAGATGGGCTTCGGGAGTTGATTCCGGAGGAGGCCCATAGCTCACGATATTCTATTCATCCGGGTGCCACGAAGATGTATCAGTATTTGAGGCAGCATTATTGGTGGAGGAGAATGAAGAAAGACATTGTAGGATTTGTAGCTCGGTGTCTCAATTGTTAGAAGGTGAAATATGATCATCAGAGACCGGGTGGCTTGCTTCAACAGATGGATATTCCAGAGTGGAAGTGGGAGCGAATCACTATGGACTTTGTAGCTGGACTTCCGCGGACTTTGAAGAAGTTCGATGCTATTTGGGTGATTGTGGATCGGCTAACCAAGTCCGCACTTCATTCCTGTATGTACTACCTATTCTTCAGAGTGGTTGGCAGATATCTATATCCGGGAGATTGTTCATTTGCATGGTGTCCCAGTTTCCATCATCTCAGTAGGGGCACTCAGTTTACTTCGCAGTTTTGGAGGTCTGTGCAGCGAGAGTTGGGTACTCAGGTTGAGTTGAGCACAACTTTTCACCCTCGGACGGACAGGCAGTCCGAGCGCACTATTCAAATATTGGAGGACATGTTACGTGCTTGTGTCATTGATTTCGGAGGGTCATGGGATCAGTTTCTACTGCTTGTAGAGTTCGCTTAGAACAACAACTACCAGTCAAGTATTCAGATGGCTCCATTTGAGGCTTTGTATGGAAGGCGGTGTAGATCTCCAGTTGGTTGGTTTGAGCCGGGTAAGGCTAGGCTATAGGGGATAGACTTGGTGCAGGATGCTTTAGACAAGGTAAAGGTGATTCAGGAGAGACTTCGTACAGCGCAATCGAGGCAAAATAGTTATGCTGACAGGAAGGTTCGGGATGTGTCATACATGGTTGGTGAGAGGTTCTGTTGAAGGTTTCGCTCTTGAAGGGTGCCATGAGATTTGGGAAGAAAGGTAAATTGAGTCCTCGATTCATTGGGCCTTTTGAGGAGCTTCGGAGGATTGGGGGTGGCTTATGAGCTTTGCCACCCAGCTTGTCGAGTGTGCATCCGGTATTTCATGTTTCTATGATCTAGAAGTATATTGGGGATCCATCTCATGTTCTGGATTTCAGCATGGTTCAGTTTGATGGTGATTTGACTTATGATGTAGAGTCAGCAGCTATTTTGGAGCGTCAGGTTCGAAAGTTGAGGTCAAAGGATATAACTTCAGTGAAAGTGTAGTGGAGAGGTCGGCCCACGGAAGAATCTACCTGGGAGACCGAGCGGGAGATGCGGAGCAGATATCCTCACCTATTTGAGGCTTCAGGTATATTTCTTGACTCGTTCGAGGACGAACGTTTGTTTAAGTTGGGGAGGATGTGATGACCCGGTCAGTTGTCTCATGAGTTACCGCTATGTTTCCCCCATTTCTGCTTTTTATTACTTTATCTATCGGTTTTATATGAGATCGGGTTAGTTGGCTCGGGTTCGAAAAGGTTTTGGTAAGGTTTGAGACACTTAGTCTCTTTTGAGGAAGCTTAAATTGGAAAAGTCAATCGGATATTGACTTATGTGTTAGAGGGCTCGGATGTGAATTCCGATGGTTCGAATAGCTTCGGTAGGTGATTTGGGACTTAGGAGCATGATCGGAATGTGTTTTGGAGGTTCAGTGTAGATTTAGGCTTGAATTGGCGAAATTGGATTTTTGGCGTTTTCTGGTTGATAGGTGAGATTTTGATATAGGGGTCGGAGTGGAATTCCGAGAGTTACAGTAGTTCTGTTGTGTCATTTGGGATGTGTGTGCAAAATATTAGGTCATTCGGACGTGGTTTGGTTGGGTTTTTGATCAAAAGCGTAATTTAGAAGATTTTGGAATTCTTAGGCTTGAAGCCGATGCGTATTTGGTGTTTTGATGTTGTTTTGAGCGTTCTGAAGGTTGGGACAAGTTTGAATGAGGTTATGGGATATGTTGGCATGTTTGGTTGAGGTCCCGGGGGCCTCGAGTGAGTTTCGGGTGGTTAATCGGACCATTCCATGATGTTTGGAATTGCAGAAATTGCTGATCAGTGTTGCAGAGAAAATGGCCTTCACGTTCGCGAGGAAGGCTCCACGTTCACGAAGGGCTAAGGGATTGAGCATATCGTTAGCGAGTGAAGCTCCGCGATCGCGTAGAGGAAAGTGGTCAGCTGGGTTCGAGGTCAAGTAGTTCATCGCGTTCGCGAGTGAAGGGGTGCGTTCGCGATGGGCAGGTCGCGATTGCGAAGAGGAAATTTTGGTCAAAGTTGGTTTGTGCTTCGCGAATGCGAAGCGTTGACCGCGTTTGCGAAGAAGGATTTCAGACCTGGGCAGAATGTTTAAATAGTCGTCTTGTTCGCAATTTTGGGGTTTATTTTCACCATTGTTGAGTGTTTTTGGAGCTTTTTGAAGAGGATTGATAAGGGATTCAAGGGGAATCACTTGGAGGTAAGATTCATGGACTTAAAACTTGATTGTAACGTGAAATCTACCTAATTAATTATGGAAATTAAGCCTAAAATGGAAGAACTAGGGCTTGAAATTGGAGAACTAGAAATTGGGATTTCAGGGGTCATTTGTGGTTGGATTTTGATGCTTTTGGTATGTATGAACTCGGGGAGTGATAAGGAATCCATTGATGTGATTTTTACCGGAATCCAAGATGTTGGCCGGGGTCGGGTTTTGGTAATTTTGGAATTTATGTTGTAAATTGCATATTGTCATTTGGGCTTCGTTCCCTTAGCATATTTTGATGTCGTGTTCTGATTTTGGATAGATTCGACGCGAGTTTTGGCCGATTTGAGGGGCAAAGGCGTCGCGAGCTAGAGTTTGGACCGGATTGAGGTGAGTAATGATTGTAAATGTTGTTCTGAGAGTATAAAACCCTGGATTTCACATCGTTGTACTATATTGAGGTGACGCACACGCTAGATGACGAGCGTGGGGTCGTGCACTATTGGGGATTGTGACTTAGTCCATCCCGAATGATTGTTTTACCGCGTATTTGACTGAAAACTATTTGTTATCATTATGTTTTGGGATGAATGTCATATTTGGGTTTCGTGCCAACTATTTCAACCCTTAGGAGATTTTTATTGATATTTTCTCACTGTTTTGACTTTATACTTGAACTCAGTCGCGCTATATTCTACTGTTTTCATGACTCAGCCATGTTTACTCTGCTTTAACACTTAAATGATGTTTTTAAATGATATTTTGGGTTGAGAACTATGTTTTAATGTTGCCCGAGTGGCTGTGAGATTCTAACTGAGTAAGGTCGAGGGCCTATGTTGTGAGGAAACACTGATTATGATTATGAGGCCGAGGGCCTGAGATTTGTATGCCACGAGGTGGCTTGTAGATATAAGGCCGAGAGCCTAGTAATGATGCCACGAGATAGCTTGATATTGCGCTTGGGCCGTAAGGGGCCCCTCTAAGAGTCTGCACACCCTCAGTGAGAGCGGGTACACATTGTGATGTGAGATGTAGCCCGAGGTGCTGGTATTGTTTTGAGATATTGCCCGAGGGGAGGATTTGTTGACATTGTGCCCGAGGGGCGAACCTTTATGTGCTTATCTTCCTTATTGCCTGTCATTTATCTGCTTAATTGTTAAAAAGGCCTTTTATGAAGTTTAACTAAACTAAAATGATTCTTACATATCTTTACTGCTTTATTATAGCCTATAATGTGCCTTACGTGATTTCTTGCTTTCAGTCTTTATTTATGTTTATTACTCACTAAGTTGGAGTACTCACTTTACTCCCTGCACCCCGTGCACAGATTCAGGCATTGCTAATCCTGCTAGCGAAAGTTGAGAGCTCCCGGCAGACTTCGGAGTTTACGAGGTAGTTGTTTGGCGTCCGCAGCCCCGTGTTTCTCCCCCTTATCTCATTCTTTTTCCCTTATTAGTGACCTTGTATTAACTTTGTAGACTTTTCAGACTTGTGTTAGAATTGGTAAATGCTCATGACTAGTGACACTCCGGTATAGGGTTGTGTTGGGTTTACTTTCCGTAAACAGTTTGGTTAACTGCTTACCTTTGGATTATTTATCATGTTTTATACTTAAATTCTTATGGTTTGATTGCTTAAAACTGAAAAGGAAAGTGTTAGCTGGCCTTGTCTTCACGAGAGGTGCCATCACGATCGAGTTCGGATTTAGGATCGTAATAGAGCATTCCGAAGATTGGAACAAGTTTGAATGATATTTTAGGATTGGTTGGCATGTTTGGTTGAGGTCCCGGGGGCCTCGGGTGTGTTTTAGATGCTCAACGGGGCATTTTGGGACTTGTTGAAATTGCAGAAAAATTGCAGCAACCCAGTTTTGGTTTCCTTCTTCGCGTTCGCGAAGAGGAGCTGGGGCTTGGGGAGTTTTTGTGCTTTACGTTTGCGAAGAGTCTCCCGCGTTCATGAAGCTGGGAGGTTTCATAACTATGCATCCGCGATGGTGCTCCCACGTTCCCGTAGGAGGAGGAGGAGGTTGTGCATCGCGTCCGCATCCCGTGTATCGCGTTCGCGATGAAAGAATCTGGACCCAAGCGAATTTGTGCTTCAAGAACGCGAGGGGCCTTCCATGTTCGCGAAGAAGGAATATCTGGGCAGTATTTAAATAGCCCATCTGTGACCCTTCTTCATTTTTCCACCATTTTTGAATGGGATTGAAGCTTTTGAGGGTGATTTTTTTATGAAACCATAGGGGAATCACTTGGAGATTTGGGCCATTTGGAGTCGAGTACTCGTGCCAAGAACGTGGTTTCGGTTTGACTTTTGAGCCGATTCGAGGTACATGGCTTGCCTAACCTTGTGTGGGGGACATTCCCCTTAGGATTTGGTATTGTGGTAATTGAAATTACTTGTACGTGAGGTGACGAGTGCGTACTTGTGCTAATTGTTGAAAAATCCTGTGTTTACTTAAGTAGGTTAAATTGTGTTTTTCTTTCTTGCTTACTCTACTTGAAATTTAAATCTGTTGTTAGCTTAGAAAAGCATGTTTACTTTACTTAATTGCTTTATTGTTTAAACTGCCATAATTGTATTATGTGAAGCATGTTAGGTTAGAATTACCTGTTTTACTTGGTACGAAATTTAGCTTAATTGAGTATTCTTTGTGTTGTTGTTGTGTGTTTTACTTTGGAACTACAGGACGGCATCCCGGGAGTTCCCCTGTACATATTGATGATTTGAGTGGAGGTGCGGGATACCGAGAGATCCCTAGCACGTATATTAAGGATACCAAGAGATCCCTAGCATATATTGAGGATACCAAGAGATCCCTGACATGTATTGAGGGTACTAAGAGATTCTCGGGATACTAGGAGATCCCCGATTATTGTCTTTGAGAAGAGTGGTATTCCTGGTGATTGTTTTCTATTTCTGTTTCAGTTGTAGTTATCCTTATTATCCTGTATTGATTCTTATGGTTATGTTTCAACTGTACTACTTTATTTTATACTATCACATCTTATATTTTATTTAATCTCAGTAGGGCCCTGACCTTCCTCATCACTACTCGACCGAGGTTAGGCTTGGCCCTTACTGAGTACTGATGTGGTGTACTCATGCCCTTTCTGTGCATGTTTTTCATGTGCTGATCCAGGTACCTCCACTTAGACTCATCACGCTTGAGATGAGGCACTTGTAGAGACTCCGAGGTATATCTGTCGTGTCCGCAGACCGAAGATTCCCTTTCTACCCCCCCCCCTTTTTAGTATTAGCACTTTTGTATTTTTCTTTTCCTTTGTTAGATATTCTGGAGTTAGATACTTGTAGACATTCAAAGGCTTGTGATCATGAGATTCTAGGTTTTGGGAAATGTGTTCAGATTTTGAGAGTTGTTATTGTGTATGTCGAGCGGCACTTTTAAACACTTTTTTGTTTCACTATTTCGTTCTTATTATTTCTTCCGCTAATTGGTTTATTTTTCGCATTGTTAGGCTTACCTAGTCGTAGAGACTAGGTGCCGTCATGATGGTTCATGGGGAGAGGGGGGCGAATCAAGGTCGTGACAAGTTGGTATCAGAGCTCTAGGTTAATAGGAGTCATGAATCACAAGCCAGTTTATTAGAGTCTCGTTGATCGGTACGAAGACATTTGTTCTTATCTACGAGGGGTTATATAACTATTAGGACATTTGATTTCCTTGTCGTGCGAGATTTTGATATCACAATTCTTAACTTCTGTCTTCTATTCTCTCACAGATGGTGAGGACACGCGCTACCTGAGATGATCAGGCACCCGCGCCCCCTACTGTAGCCGTCAGAGGTCGGGGCCGGGGTAGAGGCCGAGGACATGCACGTGGTGCAGCCAGAGCACATGCGCGAGCTGCCACCGAGGTACCACCACCAGTTCCAGCCAGAGTCATAGCGCCTGATACGCCTACTGTTACTACTACTCCAGCACTTCAGGAGACTCTGTCACAGTTCATGCGCATGTACACCACTTTGGCTCAGGCAGGGCTGCTTCCCCTTGTTGTAGCTACATCTCAGGTCGGGGGAGGAGCATAGACTCCCGCCGCCCGCACTCCTGAGCAGCGAGTGCATGTTGATCGGGTCCTAGAGATTATTTATGTACAGCCTGTAACCCCAGGTCAGCCCGAGGATAGGGTGGCGGTTTCAGAGGATGAGCAGCGGGGGCTTGAGAGGTTCAAGAAGTATTATCCTCCAGTATTCAGTTGGTTAGCCTCAGATAATGCCCTGGGATTTCTGGAGGAGTGTCACCATATCCTCCGCACTATGGGTATATTAGGATCAAGTGGGTATCTTTCACTGCCTTCCAGCTTCGAGGAGCCACCTATGAGTGGTGGCGCACCTATGAGTTAGACAGTCCAGATAAGGCAGCTTTGTGAGCACGTGATTTTTGCCCTAAATATGATTATTCCCAAAATCCCAAACAAAATAATTTTTCTTTATTTTTTACAATTTTTGTGCATTTTGGTGTCATTTTCTGATAATTGTTGCATTCTATTTGCGCATGTTAATTCTTATAAAGTACAAAAATATGCATTTTTGCATTTAGGTTTAAGTATCAATTAAGGGTTAATTTGTTTTAAAACAAAACATGAAAATCACAAAAATTAGTTCACTTTCGCATTTTAATGATTTTTATTATGAATTTGTCATAAAATAGTTTTTAAACAATTTTAGGCATTAGTCAGTTTTAGTTTTGAAGTATATTAGGACTTTATTTTAATTGTTGCAATTCTATAAAATCAGAAAAAATAATTACAAAATTACAAAGTGGAAAACAAATAGATAAAATGAAATAAAAAAAACAAGGAAGGAAATTGAAATAAGAAGCAAAGGGCTGGCCAATTTTGGGCCAAATCAAAAGAAATTTTCAGGCCCAAACGCCTTAAATCCGTTGCAAACCAGTCCAGCCCAAACCCCCAACCCGGTCCGGTCCCTAGTAAGTCCAAACGACGTCGTTTCCCCAGCATTTAACCACGACCGTTGGATCTCATCAATCCAACAGTCCGGATCTAACTAGGATGTTTGGTATATAAATGTCCGAAATCTCCTCCCCCCTACCCCATTTGCCTCATCTTCCTCACCCTACCTATCCTCAACGAACCCTAATCCGCGCCGCCACCAAACCCCTCGCCGGCGGTGAACGTCACCTGCACCGTTCAAGCCCAAAATTACACCACTCGTCCTCCTCACTCCCCTCTTTCCATTCCACCCACGGGTTCCCCTCGAATAAGGCCGGAGCTCGTCGAATCTTCGATTGAAGTTTTCGGTCAAATCGAAGGTTTATCCAAACCAGCCCAAAATCACACCACACAATCCCCGGCCTTCCCTCAACACTAATCCATGTTTATTTTCCTTCAAATCACTGTGAAACGGCTTGAATCTTAGATCTAAGAATTTCTGGCCAAAACCCTAAACCAAAATCTTTGTGATTTCGAACCGTAGTATCCTTAACCATGTGTTCTCTTGTAAGAACACATGGTTAGGGATGTTACGCGTCAAAAATCTGAAAGGATTCAGACGTTAGTGATTGGCCGGAGTTCCTCGTGCTTCTGTGAGTTTTTCCTGTTTCTTTTTACTCGCATTGTTGAAGTTTTAGTTATAGTTTTTTGTTTCATTAAGTGTTCTGTTAATTTTATGATTTATTTGTATTAGTTCTATCAATTACTGTTAGTTCTGAGTTTGATATTTGAATGCTCGATTGTGAGTTTATTAGTTAAGAATTAGTTTAATTTAACGTTGATCATGTTAGCTTAAGCCCTGCTTTGATTGATCCTAGTTTCTGGTTTGTCTTAGTTTGATTAAGTGGGTGTATTTGAGCAATTGGGATTGGTTAGTTTAATTAGTTGATTTCTGAGTGCTAATTAATCAATTTCAGTTAGTTTTAGATTAAATTAGGGGATTGGTTATAGCTGTTAAGGATGAGGGTAGGATCAGTAACTTAGAGAAGCCTTCAGGGTAGTCTGGGTATGGAAAAGGGTAGTTCTGATAGGAATAGTAATTTCAAAGCATATGAAAGGGCAGTATAGGTATTGTATGGGTAGAAGAATACCCTAGGGCCTTCTAGAATAGGATTTTAGTGCACATTTCAGCACAATAGGGGTGCTTACTTGTTTAGCAAGTCAAGAATAGAGGGACTAAACTGAAAATAGGGAAGGGACTAATTAGAAAATCAGAATCTGATCTATTCTCTTTTGGTTGCCTATAAAAGGGCATGAAATGCCTTGGGAAAGGGGGTTCTTTTTCTTCCCTCAGCTCTAAGCTCGAAAATCCCCACAAAAGGCTCTCCTCCATGCTTTCAATTCCAGTTAGTAGTTCCATTCTAGTATTCAAAAAATAAAAACATCAAAAAATGAAGAAATCAAAAACAATCTTACAGTTTCATTATTAGTTTTGGATTTCAGTTGAGTTTTTGGGTTTAGCAGTATTGCAGAGGTGTTTGGGTTCAGCTGTAAGGGCTAGGAGTGCATTTGAAGTGTGTGTTGAATTGATCTGTGGAGGCTGCTTGTATTTCTGGTTTTCAAAAGCAGTTCCTGGCCTGTTCTGTTGTATATATTGTTGAGTTTGTTGTTGTTGCTGTTCAAAGTAGCTGACTCCTTTCCTTCTCATATTTTCATTTATCCAGGTACACAATTGTACCCCTGATGAATGTGAGCTCAAATGGGCAGAAATGAATTATTTGAAGAATGAATGTACATGCAGAACTGAGTTCTGATTTAGCTAACTTTCAGATCTAAGTATTCAGTGTTCAATTCATGGATATTGTTTAATGTTTTGCTTGCTTTAGTGCTAAATAGACTATATGAACTGTTATATTTTAGAGTCATGTGAGTACTATGAAGTGAACACCAGTGTTAGTTGATTACATGATAGATTGATAGCAATGTTGGCATGAATTGATTCAGAAATAGCTCGTTTGCTTCATGTTATTGAGATTGTGTTTATAGCTTGGTTTTACCTTGATGATGTCTAAGAAACTCGCCAGAATGTCATTAGATGAAGTAGCCTGTATATGAAGTGGAATTCAATTGATTAATTTCCTTCTAAGTTAAGTAGATGTGCACTATTTCCCCTTGGCTGATTATTGAATACTTGCAATAGCTTAGAGATAATTTCAAAGGGTTGTCTGGGTAAGCAAATCAAGGCCTCGATGGGCTCAACGATAAGCCATCTCAGGCTGTTATGCGAACAACCTTCATGAGCTTGGGCTTCTCAAGGGATTCGATCCCAGGTGTTGAAGTCTGTCGCCTGGGCCTCCCTTTCGTTTGCCTGACCCAAATTTTGGGCCATTTCTGAGGCCCATCAGTGGTCCAGTCCATTGTAGAAGTTGGGCCACTGAACTTTATTTAGTTTACATATAATTAAGTTCTATTTGTTAGGGATATTTGATCATTAAAAATTGTAAGTTAATCTCAAATGGTTTTTTTTTAAATGTTAGAAGTGAACTTCGCCCAACGCAAATCACGTATGCGGGCTGTCCTCAATGTGGTTATTAAAAGATGATTAGATTTTGGGATGGCCATCCAGCGAAATCCACGGTCTTCCCCAAAATAATATTACGTTAGAATCTTTTAGGCGCGATTTTAATTAAAGTACCTTCTTAAACTCGGGTGCGCATTGATGCGACCCAAATCCAAATCTCGACGAAGTCGAAACGTGTTGACAACCACGGGCGCATTGATTGCGACGTGGATCGAAACGCGTTTTCACAACGTCGCAATTCTTTTAAAATAAATAACAATAAAAGCGGTTTACGAATAAAAGGCACATAAGTTAACATGTATTAAAATCAGATAAAATCAAATACAACAGTTAAGCGACCGTGCTAGAACCACGGAACCCGGGAATGCCTAACACCTTCTCCCGGGTTAACAGAATTCCTTACTCGGATTTCTGGTACGCGGACTGTTAACAGAGTCATAAATTTCCTCGGTTCGGGATTCAACCAGTGACTTGGGACACCATTAATCTCTCAAGCGGCGAATCTGAATAATTAATAATTAAATCCTGTTCCGATTGTCCTTTAAATGGAAAAACTCCTGTACGCCCTTGTGGGTGTAGTGAAAAAAGGAGGTGTGACAGCTCTGGCGATTCCGCCGGGGACCGAACCCAGAATCTCTGGTTCAGGGTTCTGAATTCGAGCTTAGATAAATTGTTGTATTTGGTTGTATCTGATTTTCCTACATGTTTTGGGCTGAATATGCTAAATGTTACCGCTTTGATATTATACGAACTGTATATAAACTGTGCCAACACCCTTCTCTCTTTACCTCCGGGGATGTACTTACTGGTTGAGACTCCCTATTCTGTTAGTGTCATACCTAGAAATAAGAAAGAGGCCGGACAAGTTACGAAGCCGGATGGCCTTTTGGTTCCCGATAAGTTGCCCCCTCCTCGACTCGAGTTGTCCGCTCAGGTACACAGTCTAGAACACTGACCCAGGTTTTGAACATAGAATAACGTGACTTCATGCCGGATCCCTAGTAGGAACGCTTATTTGCATCACGTTGCATTCGACTTAGGGGACTCAGCACAGGGGTTGGGTCCGTCTAGGACTAGCAACCTGAAATGAAAGGACCATCCTGATGCATCCTACTTGTTCTGTACATATATTTGTTTCGAACCTGCATGTTGACCGATTTCTGAATCTCGGGAATATTGGAAAATTGAGAAAAAAAAAGAAAGAGAAAAAAAGGGAATATCAGTTAGGGAGTTAATTGATTATTTTAGAAATAAAAATCAATGACCAATTACTGGCGAAACTCTGCCGAAATTCTGAGAAAATAAAAAAAATATTTTATTTTGTTTTACTAAAAAAAAGCAAAGAATAATAGAAAAAGAGTCTTTTATTTTTGGAAAGTCGATTGTTGAAAAAGAAAAGGATAAAAAGAGTCTTTGTTTTAGTTTGAAAAACATAAGTTGTATCATTATTTGTTGAAAAAAAAAAGGAAAAAAAGAGTCTTTTATTTTTAGTTTGGAAAATAGGTTGTTTTATTATCTGTGAAAAATGAAAAAGAAAAAAGAGTCTGTTATTTTTAGCTTGGAAAACTAGGCTGTTTTATTTGTTGAAAAGAAAAAGAGAAAAAAAAAAGAGTCTTGTTTCTAAAAATAGTTTTTATTCGCTTATGAAATGCCAAAAATGAAAATGAAAAAAAATCATGTTTTAAAATAGTTCGGTTAATTTACCCGAACTACGCATGGTTTGATTCTCACGGGGTGTGAGATACGTAGGCAACCCTCATCGGGTCCAACCTCCCTTTTGCAAAAATAACCAGAAAATATCAAAATTTTAATTTTGTCATAAATAAACCAGGTGATGCCGTTTTGTCAAAAAATAGCCAAATGTTCCCAAACGGAACGCCGGAAGGCTGACCTTGCATAGATAGCCACCTGTGGTCACGTTTGTTTTTCAATCCACACAGCCTTAAGTTTTCGTCCTCGAGGCGTTGAAAGGTCGTGTTGCAATACTGAGTATTTTTATCTTAATTTTTTTTTTTTTAAAAAAAGAGAAGTAAGAATTGTGAATAAGTTAAGTAGAGCCGTCTTGTCATAAATAGCCTTAAAATCTTTGTTCCCAAAATGCTGAAGGGCCATGTTTGAGAGTCAAGTGCTTCGCTTGAAAATATATCGGTAATTTTGAGTCAAAATATAGATAGTTTTTTTTTTCAAATAAAAGTTTTCTTTTTGCCTAAACGCTTTAATAAATGTGCAGGATGAGCACGATGATAAATGAGCTCTTTTCAATAATGACCAAAATCCCTTTTGA
This sequence comes from Nicotiana sylvestris, assembly GCF_000393655.2. Lineage (NCBI taxonomy): Eukaryota > Viridiplantae > Streptophyta > Magnoliopsida > Solanales > Solanaceae > Nicotiana > Nicotiana sylvestris. Next base: position 52,275,248 of record NC_091065.1, read on the forward strand.
GCTGCAATTTTGGTGGAATGATTTAGGCAAAGAGGGGCAAGACGAAGTGAAAAAATATTTGAAAGACCTTCCAGATTTATTAAACATTCAGCCTCGGGGGGATATTATCAGGGCATTGGTCGCCCATTGGGATTCGGCACATAATGTATTTCATTTCTCAGACTGTGAGCTCACCCCAACATTAGAAGAAATAGTGGGGTATATCGGAAGTGATCAAGCTCCATTGAGGTTCAAGTACTTGATTGCTCCTAGGGCCATTACCATACACCGATTCTTGGATTCCGTGAAAATACCCCGAACAGTTCATCATCCAGATTTTGCAAAGGGTTTCTGCAGTTTCCGCTTCATATATGATAGGTATGGCCATGTGGGCGGGTTCAACAATCCAGACTTTAAGTTATGCAGTAGAAGTAACCGACAAAAATGGGAGGAACACAGACGAGTGGCTTTTATGATAGCCTTCTTGGGCCTCATAATATTCCCAAGGAAAGATGGTAATATTGATTTGAAAGTAGCAGGGGTCGTCAGTACCTTGCAAACCATGGGGAAAAGCATTTTAGCACTTATGATCGTGGCTGATATCTTCCAAGCTCTCACTGCGTGCAAAGCTGGGGGCAAATTTTTTGAGGGATGTAACTTTCTGTTACAAATGTGGATGACTGAGCATTTGTGCCCTCGCTCTCAGTTATTGAGTTATGGTTCGGTTGAGAAAACTTGTATAGGTGAATTTTACACAAGAATCAAAGGGGCTAGTCTACCTGAAGGAGTCACGGCCTGGGCATTATTATTTCGGAACCTCAATGCCAGCCAGATACAGTGGGTGCTTGGATGGTTGCCTGTCGAAGAAGTCATATATATGCCAGCAGCCCGGCCGCATTTTTTGTTAATGGGACTCAAAAGCATCCAGCCCTATGCACCATATCGGGTTCTGAGGCAACTCGGGAGGTATCAAGTAGTACCGAGAGATGAAGATCTGAGTACCCAAGTGGTCGAAATTAGTCCTGACGGTCGATTCCCCGAGGAAGAAGTTCGCCAAATTTGGAGTGAGTGTCAACATTTGATGGCGAACACTTGTGTGTCTGATAGGGTTAAAGGGGAAGTTGCCCCAGGGTATCATGATTGGTTCAGAGGTGACATGGCATGTGGGAGACCGGCTAAAAGACCTCATCTCGAAGATTTCGCCAAGTCGTCCCAAGAGCAGTGGGATTGGTTAGCAAAGGAAGAAGGCTATCGAGTTGAGATCGGTAAACTGAAGCAGCAAGTTGAGAGTCTGAAATTCGAGAACAGTGTACAGGTTGCCACGGATCAAGGGGAAAAGAATAGACTGGCTCGAGAAAATGAAGCACTTAAGGCCCAAATCCGGCAATTGAAGATAACCGTCGATAAGCAACCGAGGAGTCGATCCGATGAGCAATTGATAAAAAGATTGGAAAACGAAGTCAGGGAATGGCGGGATGAATTAGAAAAATCTGAGAATGTCATGGCAGAACTTAAAGCACAATGGGCTACAAGAACAGAGGAGCGTCGCCAGTACTTGAATCAGTTGAAAAGGGACCATGAGAAAATTGTTGTCAATTTAAAGAGAAAAGTGGTTGCCCTTGAGGGTAAAGCGGTTAGACAGGCTAGAGATTTTGAAATTGAAAGTGGGCATTGTTACGACTTGTTGGCCCAAATGGAGGTAGAAGTGCAGCAGCTGCAAGACCAACACCTGCAGGACTCTCGAGCTTTAAAGACGTGCAGCGATCAGATAAGACGCTTGCTCATATAAAAAAAAGCAAACAAAAGACAGGATTAGAGCCATTGCTCATGCTATTTTCAGGAGATGCCGGGTTTGTAAAGACATGACCCATACTACTTTTGTCTCAGCAGTGATGATCTATGTGAAGCGAACCATGAATGAGTTAGAGCAGCTTGAAAGGGATTTGGATCCTAGGCCCGTGGCGAGGCCGAACGATGCCCCGCGGACACCTAAGTTTGAAGCACTAGAATATGCATAGTCCGTGTCTGTAATTTTCTACCATTTTGAGTCAGTCTTTCGTAAGTCTGTTATTTTGCAGTCTTAGAGTCTGTGGTTTGCTTTTAAGTTGCGTCTGTTAGTTTCTTTCCAGAAAAAAAAAAGAAGTGTTGAGTTTGTAAGAGTTTGTTTTAGTAATGAAAGTTGAAAACTTTATTTCCACCCTTTATTTTTGCATTTATTTTCACGAACTACGCTTGGTCTGATTCGTGCGGGGTCACGATACGTAGGCAATCTCCATAGGATTCGACCATAATCGTAAGAAAAATAGAAAGAAGAAAAAGAAGAAAATAGAAGGAAAACCGAGAAAGAGAGAAAGAAAGAAAAGAGCGGAAAAACAAAAAGAGAAAGAAAAACACAAGAAAGGGACGAGGTGATGAAATTTGAAAGAAGGGTAAAAAGAAACTAGGAACGAAGTGCCGGGATGACACATGCAATCTAGCAAACGCATAATAGAAATGATTAACTGTATAAGTGCATTCATGCCAATGTGCGGTTGTTAAATCTGTTAAGACTTAATCGCTAACAAAGTGGTTGTCTAAATGTGTGAGTCCAGGCAGGTGGTTAGTTGATTGGCAATTCTGGCAACTCACCCATACAACACCCAGTCGAAAGATCAAGTAAAAATGACAGGGCAGGATTCGGAAATCAGCATCGTAGACCCTTCAAATGAAGTTGAGGTAACAGATGTGGGTGCTATGAAAGAAGAGATGAGGAAATTAAAAGCACAAATGGCTGAAATGCATCGGGCATGGTCTCAGGGACATCCGGCACCACTATATCCTGCTAATCCATCTTACATCCCACCCTTGGCCCAAGCTCAGGAGCCCACCACTCCCCACGCATCTTCAGCTTTCTATCATGCCTAGGGTTATGGTACCACTTCATACGCTCCCCCAGCTCCACCCCCCAAACAGAACCCTCCACCACCCATGGTTCCAGTCTTTGTGGCACCTCCCCCAGCCCCACTACATAGATCGTCTAGTGAGCCGCTATTCCAAGCTCACGACACCCAATATTACCCTCCCGAACTCACTTTCAAAGCACCTGAGCCATATACCTATTCTCCCCATTTTGAAATCCCGGGAGAGGTTGAGAAACCAGTTAGGAATACAGAATAGGAGGAAGTGATTCGTAAAGTCAAAAGCCTGGAGCAATCCTTCAGGAACATGCATGGTTTACGTAACCAAGTCAGCGTCGCATACAAAGATTTGTGCCTTTTTCCTGATGTTCAGTTGCCTGTGGGGTTTAAAATGCCGAAGTTTGACTTGTATGAGGGGCACGGTGACCCAGTAGCCCATCTGCGTGGCTTTTGTAGCAAAATGAGAGGTTCTGGGGGAAAGGATGAATTGTTGATAGCATATTTCGGTCAAAGCCTGAGCGGGTCAGTGCTAGAATGGTACACAAGGCAAGACCCCGACCGATGGTATACATGGGATGATTTGGCACAGGCATTCATTGGCCATTTTCAATATAACCTTGAGATAGTCCCCGACCGTTTGTCATTGTTGAAACTGGAAAAAAAGCCTGGGGAGAGTTTTAGAGAGTTTGGTTTCCGCTGGAGGGAACAAGCTGCAAGGGTTGATCCTCCAATGAGGGAGAGTGAGATGGTAGATTACTTCTTACAAACATTGGAGCCTACCTATTTTGGTCATCTGGTGACGTCCGTCGGAAAATCGTTTAACGAGGTGGTAAAGATGGGGGCCATGATTGAAGAAGGATTGAAATCTAACAAGATCTTGAGCTACTCGGTGTTGAAAGCAACCACCCAGGCCATCCAAAGCGGTACTGGTGGTGTGATTGGAAAAAAGAAGAAAGAAGAAGTTGCTACAGTTGAAGCTAGTGCTTGGTCCAGGCCCAATAACCCTCCACTCTACTACAACCAACCCAGACCCCACCACCCAAACTACCAATATACCCCATATGGCCCACTGCAACACTATTATCCACCACCAGAACCACATTTTTCTATCCACCATGCCCAGACCTACACTCAGCCCCCGGTGCACTCGCAATGGCGTGCACCGAATCCCCAAAACACACATCCACCTCCACAAAACACCTATCCCCCTCCCAGGGCAAACAGACCAGGAACCAACTTCCGCCCAAACCAAGCTTTTAGAGGTGAGAAGGCCCCAAACAGAAAAACATTTACTCCGCTGGGAGAATCTTACACTGCTCTCTTCCATAGATTGAAACAGTTGGGAATGTTGACCCCGATTGAATCCAAAGCACCAAACCCCCTTCCTAGAAACCTGGACCATTCTGTTAGCTGCGAGTATTGCTTAGGGATGCCGGGGCATGATACTGAAAAATGTTGGAAGTTGAAAAACGCGATACAAGAGCTCATTGATAATTGCCGTATTGAAGTACAGGATCCAGAGGCCCCAAACATCAACCAAAATCCGTTACCAGCGCATTATGAGGCCAATATGATCGAACTAATACATAAGGGAGCAGAGCCTAAAAAACCTTCGCAGGTAGTTATGGTGATTCGTTCTACGGAAGCCAAAGAAAAGACAGTGAGCGCAAGGCCAGTGGTTCAGTTAAAAGCAATAAAAGACAAGCCAGTGTTGGTAATGGGAAAGGGACCTTTCGTGGCTGCAAAAAAGCCGGAGCCAGTCAAGTTAGTGGTACCAAGGTCATCATCTGCACCCGTGGTGGTTGTGAAAGGAGCCTACGTAGAACCGGTTATCATAAAACCGGTAGTCCAGTTACCCATGGTTGATAGCAAAGCCGTACCGTGGAGATATGACAAGGTAGTGGTGACATACAAAGGAAAGGAAATTAAGGAAGAGAGTTGTGAAGCATAAGGACTAACTCGGTCGGGATGTTGTTTTGCCCCCTAAGAGTTGAGAAAGGCTAAGGGCGCTAAAGACAATCCAGTGCCAGTCAAAAAAGTTGTGATGGAAGAAGAGGCAGAAGAGTTTCTGAAAAAGATGAAAGTGCAAGATTATTCCATTGTTGAACAACTGAGAAAAACACCGGCCCAAATCTCGTTATTGTCGTTATTGATTCACTCTGACGAGCATTGCCGAGCTTTGATGAAAATATTGAATGAGGCTCATGTGCCCGACAAAATTTCAGTGAACCATTTGGAGACAATTGCCAACAAAATCTTTGAAGTGAATAGGGTAGCATTTTCTGATGATGAATTGCCTGTGGAAGGCACAGAACACAACAAAGCTCTCTATTTGACGGTCAAGTGTGAAGGTTCAATGGTTACTCGGGCACTGATCGATAACGGGTCGAGTGCTAATATTTGCACGTTGTCCATGTTGAACAAGTTGAAGATCGATGAGGATAGAATCCGAAAAAATAGCATTTGTGTTCGAGGGTTCGACGGAGGGGGAACAAACATAGTAGGGTATATTGTACTCGAATTGACTATTGGCCCAGTCGAGTTCACTATGGAATTTCAGGTGTTGGATGCTGCAGTATCCTACAATCTTTTGTTGGGTCAACCATGGATTCACGTGTCCAAAGTCGTGCCTTCCACGCTGCACCAAATGGTCAAATTCGAGTGGGACAGACAATAAATTGTGTTATATGGGGAAGATCCCACATGCTCCATGAATGATGCCATTGTGCCCTTTATAGAAACTGAAGATGATAAGGGACCCTGGGTTTATCAGGTCTTCGACACGGTCCCGGTGAGCAGAGTGCCCGAAGGTAAAAGCATGTCGTGTCCCAGGGTGGCAGCTGCGACCGTCATGGTAGTATCAGAAATGCTGAATAACGGGTTCGTGCCAGGCAAAGGTCTGGGGGCTGAACTTCAGGGCATTATTCAACCTGTGTCCCTGCCCAAAAATCTGGACACCTTTGGATTAGGTTTCAAACCAACAACGGCAGATATTAGAAGGGCCCGTAAATTGAAAAAGAAAGCTTGGGTTCTTCCTAAACCTATTCCACGTTTGTCCAGGTCCTTCGTCAGGCCGGGTATCAAGAAACAGTCATTGGCAAAGATGTCAGGTTCATTGATTGGGGCAGAGGGGAATTTGGATAAGGTGTTCGAGAGAGTATTTGCTGAAGTAAACATGGTTGAGGCCGGGGAAGGGTCAAGCGGAGCAGATATACAGTACATCGGACCACATGCTAACATCAACAATTGGGAAGCTACTCCTCTTCCAATTCGGAGGGAGTCGTGGTAGTGGGTTTTGTTTTCCTTTTGTCACCTGGATTATTCCAGGGTTTGTAATCCAGTTGCTATGTTCCGTCCGTTTGGATGAGTTAAAACCTTGTTATCTTTACATTCAATGAAATGCAATTTTCTTCGTTCCTAATTTTGTTTCAATTTTTTTCTTTTCTTTTGTACAGTTCTTTTTATGCTGATATCAATGATATGACATGCATGAGGAATCTTCGGCCCAGTTTTAAAAGCCAATCTAGCTCGGAAGTAATAATACAAGAAATCGAGTGTGATGATGGGGTGGATTGTAACAACGATGAAGCTTATGAGGAAATTAGTAAAGAATTAAGTCATTTTGAAGAAAAACCCAAACCTAACCTAAATGGCATAGAAGCAGTTAATCTAGGGGACCAAGACAAAGTGTTCATCTGGAGCCACAACTCAAGGAGGAGATAATTAAAGTATTGCATGAGTACAAAGATGTTTTTGCATGGTCATATGACGATATGCCAGGTCTAAGCATCGATTTGGTGGTTCATAAATTACCCACTGATCCGGCACTTCCCCCGTCAAGCAGAAGCTGAGAAAGTTCAAAACGGACATAAGTGTGAAGATCAAAGAAGAGATTACCAAGCAGTTTGAGGCAAAGGTCATTCAGGTTACACGGTACCCCACCTGGTTAGCTAATGTCGTGCATATGCCGAAGAAAGATGGCAAGACCAGGGTGTGCGTCGATTATCGAGACCTTAACAAGGCAAGTCCAAAAGATAATTTCCCATTGCCCAACATCCATATATCGATCGACAATTGTGCCAAACATGATATCGGTTATTTTGTGGATTGTTACGCGGGTTATCATCAGATTCTAATGGACGAGAGAGATGCAGAAAAGACGGCATTCATCACGCTGTGGGGAACATATTGTTATCGGGTCATGCCGTTTGGTTTGAAAAACGCTGGGGCAACTTATATGAGGGCCATGACAACCATCTTCCATGATATGATACATAAGGAAATCGAGGTATACGTGGATGATGTGATCGTGAAGTCTAGACAGCAATCCGACCATGTCAGAGATTTGAGAAAGTTCTTTCAAAGGCTTCGCAGGTACAATCTTAAGCTCAATCCTGCAAAGTGTGCTTTCGGGGTGCCATCTGGGAAGTTGTTGGGGTTTATAGTCAGCCGGCGGGGTATTGAATTAGACCCGTCGAAGATCAAAGCTATTCAGGAATTGCCACCTCCAAGAAACAAAACCGAGGTGATGAGTTTGTTGGGAAGATTGAACTATATCAGCAGGTTCATCGCTCAGCTCACGGCAACTTGTGAGCCAATTTTCAAATTGTTAAAGAAAGACGCCGCGGTCAAATGGACTGATGAATGTTAGGAGGCTTTTGATAAAATAAAGGGGTATTTGTCGAACCCACCCGTGTTGGTCTCGCTAGAACCAGGGAGGCCTTTGATTCTATACCTGACAGTTGTAGATAGTTCATTCGGTTGTGTACTGGGGCAGCACGATGTTACGGACAGAAAGGAGCAGGCTATCTACTATCTCAGCAAGAAGTTCACATCTTACGAGGTTAAGTATACTCATCTGGAAAGGACATGTTGCGCCCTAACTTGGGTGGCACAGAAGTTGAAACATTATTTGTCATCTTACACTACTTACCTTATATCTCGCTTGGACCCGTTGAAGTATATTTTTCAGAAACCCATGCCCACAGGGAGGCTTGCAAAGTGGCAGATCTTTCTTACAGAGTTCGACATTATCTATGTGACACGGACTTCCATGAAAGCACAGGCATTAGCCGATCATTTGGCTGAGAACCCCGTCGATGAAGATTATGAGCCTTTGAAAACCTATTTCCCTGATGAAGAGGTGATGCACATTGATGAATTGGAACAGGCTGAGAAGTCGGGATGGAAACTTCTCTTTGACGGGGCTACAAATATGAAAGGCGTGGGAATAGGAGCAGTACTTATTTTTGAAACAGGTCAGCATTACCCTGTTACAGCTCGGCTTCATTTCTACTGTACGAACAACATGGTAGAATATGAGGCATGTATATTAGGATTGAGATTAGCTGTGGATATGGGTGTACGGGAAGTCTTGGTCATGGGTGACTCGGACCTACTGGTACACCAGATTCAAGGAGAATGGGAAACACGGTATCTGAAGCTTATACCGTATCGGCAGTGTCTGCATGAGCTTTGTCAACGTTTTCAGGCCATAGAATTCAGGCACATTCCAAGGATTCATAATGAGGTTGCCGACGCTTTGGCTACTTTGGCGTCAATGTTGCACCATCCCGATAAGGCTTATGTTGATCCATTGCAGATTCAGGTTCGTGATCAGCATGCTTACTATAATGTGATAGAAGAGGAAATTGATGGTGAGCCGTGGTTCCATGATATCAAAGAGTACATTAGAGCGGGAGTATATGTGATACAGGCCACCAGTGATCAGAAAAGAACGATTCGGCGATTGGCAAGCGGGTTTTTCTTTAGTGGAGGAGCGTTGTACAAACGAACTCTGGATCTCAGGTTGTTAAGATGTATAGATGCAAGACAGGCCACAACTATCATGACTGAGGTACATTTCGGAGTTTGTGGACCGCATACGAGTGGGTACGTTCTAGCAAAAAAGATTCTCCGAGCAGGTTATTATTGGCTCACGATGGAGCGGGATTGTATCAGTTTTGTGCGTAAGTGTCATCAATGCCAAGTGCATGGAGATTTGATTCATTCTCCACCATCAGAATTACATACGATGTCCGCACCATGGCCTTTTGTTGCGTGGGGCATGGATGTTATTGGGCCAATTGATCCAGTAGCGTCAAATGGGCACAGGTTTATTTTGGTAGCTATAGATTATTTTACCAAATGGGTGGAAGCTAAGACGTTCAAGTCTGTAACTAAGAAAGCTGTAGTCGACTTCGTGCACTCAAATATCATCTGTCGGTTTGGGATTCCAAAGGTAATCATCACAGATAATGGGGCTAATCTTAATAGTCATTTGATGAAGGAGACATGTGAGCAGTTTAAGATTACTCATAGGCATTCTACTCCATACCGTCCCAAGGCAAATGGTGCGGTTGAAGCAGCCAATAAGAATATAAAGAAAATACTCCGGAAGATGGTTGAAGGATCTAGATAGTGGCATGAGAAATTACCTTTTGCATTGTTAGGATATCGCACCACCGTTCGTACCTCGGTGGGGGCAACTCCTTATTCATTGGTATATGGCACCGAGGCAGTAATACCCACGGAGGTGGAAATCCCATCTCTGCGAATCGTTGCAGAGGCTGAGATCGATGATGATGAATGGGTGAAAAGCTGTCTTGAGCAGTTGAGTTTGATTGACGAGAAGAGATTGGCATCAGTGTGTCATGGCCAACTGTACCAATGAAGAATGGCAAGAGCGTATAACAAGAAAGTACGTCCAAGGAAATTCGAAGTCGGACAATTAGTACTGAGGCGGATCTTGCCTCATTGGGCTGAAGCAAAAGGAAAGTTTGCCCCAAACTAGCAGGGACCATTTGTAATAACCAGAGTGTTGTCTAACGGAGCATTGTATTTGACAGATGTAGAAGGAAAATGTATAGAAATGGCCATCAATTCCGATGCGGTCAAGAGATATTATGTATGATTTCTTTATTTTTTTGTATGTATCTGTTTGTATTTGGCATATCTTAAAGATTGAAATGAGGAAGTCATTTTGTTCTGCTATCCAAACACTTTTTTCCATTGTCACCCCTTTTGAGCCGTGTTTATTTTCTTTCGTACCCCTCTTTCGGAATCAACGGCACGATTAGGGAACACAGGTGCCGAACATAAAAAAGAAGAAGAGAAAAACAAAAGGAAAAGAAAGAAGAGAAAAACAAAGGAAAAGAAAAGAAAGAAAAGAAAAAGAAAAGGAAGAAGAAGAAAAGGAAAAGAAAGAAAAGCAAAAGAAAAGAAAGAAGAGAAAAACAAAGGAAAAGAAAGAAAAGGAAAAGAAAAAGAAAGAGAAAGAAAAGGAAAGAAAGAAAAACACAACAACAAAAGTTAATTATAATACAGTGAACTACGTTTGACTTGATCCCGAAAGGGTACGTAGGCAGCCTTACTCCGAGGTTCAGTCATACCAAAATAGAAATCCAAAAATCCCCAAGCAAGAAGCTGGGGCATAAGTGGTGATTGTTGTGGAAATTGGATTCCGAAAGTTGTAATTTGAACCCATTCGAATTGTTTTGAGCCTTTCATACCTTTATTTCTAACCCAATCCAAAAGCCTACATTATGGTCCAAAGAAAGACCTTCTGATCAATTTTAGGAAACGCCAAATCAAGTAGGTAATGGTAATTCGTGGCAGTGGCAACACTCTGGTTCAAGCAAAAAGAACAAAAGATAAAAATGAGAGAGTCTTATGGGTGAAAACCCTCACGGGCACCGTAAGGCGATGGGAGCTGAGAAAAAATAAATGAGAGAGTCTTATTGGTGAAAACCCTCGCGGGCACCTTGAGGCAGAAGTGAGTTGGAAAATGCTTAAATGGCAAAAGGTCTGTGGGTGGAAAAATGTTTCGAAGTACCGCAGGAAAGCAAAGTTAAGGTCTGGGTAATTCAAAACAATTGATGGAAGTTCTGGGCAACAAAGTATGGCAATTGAAAGTTGGTTATTTGGACAGATTGGGCCAATCAATCCAAAATGCATGTCATAACCATTGGTACCAGCTGTCTCGCTCAGATAAGTTTCTTTTCCTTCTCTTTTTTAAAAAAAAACAGCCATCTGGTTTTGGATTCTTCTTATCCTTGACTAAAAACCATCGCATTTCATTTTCTTTTGAGGGTTTTACCTAGCTGAGATGTTTCAGTACTAGTCTTGGTCAATGCAAGCAGAAAGGACTTCAAAGCTCACTATCGGTTTCTAGAATTGTAAAGCACAACGTGGTCAGAGCATGTCAAAAACAACTTGATGCCAAGTGGAATACAGGGAATTAACGGAAGTTTCATCGGTGAAATGATTGGGGAATGTCGTGGGAAAGGCAAAAGCTTAAACAAAAGGTCAGAAAAATGAAATAACAGCGTGGGTGTAAAACATTTAGGTCGCCGGATGTTGGGAAATTTAAAAGTTGGTCAGAAAGTCAAGCAGTTCAGGGACAGTGCGTGGAAGGCAGTCAACACAAAGCAAGGCAGTGGAAGGATTTTTCAGCAAGAAGGCCATCACTAACCACCGTTTTAAACTGACAAAATTTTCTTTGATTGTAACAGGGGCAGAAAGTTAGCCGTTGAGAAGGAATTCTCCGTGAAGGAAAAACTAGTAGTAATCAGGGTTGATCGCAAAGTGCGGTTTGATTAAATACAAGATAATCTTGAAATGCATAAGGGGAATGGAATTTGGTTGCAAAGTTTGCATGATTAGAATAAGTGCAAGTTGTCAGGACCTTCCTGGATAATAGGACGTAATTCATATACCCGGGTAAGATACCTTGGTGCGGTGAGAAGTAACACCTTAGGTTCATAATTGTTTGGAGCAGTCAGGAGCCCGCCTGGATAACAGAGGAATACATTCAATTTCAAATTCAGAAATCAGGAGTCCGCCTGGAGAATAGAGACATACAATTTAATTTTAGTAATCAGGAGTCCGCCTGGAGAATAGAGACATACAATTTAATTTTAGTAATCAGGAGTCCGCCTGGAGAATAGAGACATACAATTTAATTTTAGTAATCAGGAGTCCGCCTGGAGAATAGAGACATACAATTTAATTTTAGTAATCAGGAGTCCGCCTGGAGAATAGAGACATACAATTTAATTTTAGCAATTAGGAGTCCGCCTGGAGAATAGAGACAAACAATCTAATTTTAGTAATCAGGAGTCCGCCTGAAGAATAGAGACATACAAATTAATTTTAGCAATCAGGATCCCGCCTGGATAATAGAGGAGTAGTTTCAATTTTAAGTTCAACAGTCAGGAGCCCGCCTGGAAAATGGAGGTGTTAAATATTTTTAGCAGTCGAAATCAGGAGCCCGCCTGGAGAACAGAGGTGACATAATTCAATTTTAGTTTTCAATCAATCTCTTTGTCTATTTTGAAGTCAGGAGCCCGCCTGAAGAATAGAGGCATGCAATTCAAGTTTCGGAAGTCAGGGGCCCGCTTGAAGAATGGAGTTGAAGTCAGGAGCCCGCCTGGAAAATTGAGTTTTCAAACTGGAGCAGAAAGTATTCATTGTTGTATTTGTGTTGTGAAGTCAGGAGCCTGCCTGGATAACAGAGTAATACATACAGTTCAAGTTTCAGAAGTTGGGAGTCCGCCTAGGGGAATAGCAACGGGGAATTTTATAGAGAAAGAACAAGACAATGAGGCAACAAGGAGACACAAGACAACAAGGCAGCAAGGAAGTACAAGAGCAAGTTTGAAGAATTTAGATAGGATTTTTGTAATTCATAGAGCATAGTTAGTTTAGCTTCTTTTATCTTTGACATGGTGTAATAAGGGAGGTCAACAAGCAGTAACAGCGGCAGTAACAACAGCAAGCGCAGTGCAATCACAGTTCCTGGTAGTCCCAGCTACCAGACATTCCCGAACTACACTGACCTGATTCCTGTTTAGCCCAGGATATGTAGGCAACCTCTGAAGCAGGACGCGGTCAAACTTTTCAAAAATGCTTCACACGGAATTTTCAAACGGGCAAAAATCGCTCGTATTTGCTCACTTGTCTTTGCCCGAAAACCTTTCGTGTTTCCGAGCAAAGAGGGGCAGCTGTGAGCACGTGATTTTTGCCCTAAATATGATTATTCCCAAAATCCCAAACAAAATAATTTTTCTTTATTTTTTACAATTTTTGTGCATTTTGGTGTCATTTTCTGATAATTGTTGCATTCTATTTGCGCATGTCAATTCTTATAAAGTACAAAAATATGCATTTTTGCATTTAGGTTTTAGTATCAATTAAGGGTTAATTTGTTTTAAAACAAAACATGAAAATCACAAAAATTAGTTCACTTTCGCATTTTAATGATTTTTATTATGAATTTGTCATAAAATAGTTTTTAAACAATTTTAGGCATTAGTCAGTTTTAGTTTTGAAGTATATTAGGACTTTATTTTAGTTGTTGCAATTCTATAAAATCAGAAAAAATAATTACAAAATTACAAAGTGGAAAACAAATAGATAAAATGAAATAAAAAAAACAAGGAAGGAAATTGAAATGAGAAGCAAAGGGCTGACCAATTTTGGGCCAAATCAAAAGAAATTTTCAGGCCCAAACGCCTTAAACTCGTTGCAAACTAGTCCAGCCCAAACCCCCAACCCGGTCCGGTCCCTAGTAAGTCCAAACGACGTCGTTTCCCTAGCATTTAACCACGACCGTTGGATCTCATCAATCCAACGGTCCGGATCTAACTAGGATGTTTGGTATATAAATGTCCGAAATCTCCCCCCCCCCTACCCCATTTGCCTCATCTTCCTCACCCTACCTATCCTCAACGAACCCTAATCCGCGCGCCACCAAACCCCTCGCCGGCGGTGAACGTCACCTGCACCGTTCAAGCCCAAAATTACACCACTCGTCCTCCTCACTCCCCTCTTTCCATTCCACCCACTGGTTCCCCTCGAATAAGGCCAGAGCTCGTCGAATCTTCGATTGAAGTTTCCGGTCAAATCGAAGGTTTATCCAAACCAGCCCAAAATCACACAACACAATCCCCGGCCTTCCCTCAACACTAATCCATGTTTATTTTCCTTCAAATCACTGTGAAACGGCTCGAATCTTAGATCTAAGAATTTCTGGCCAAAACCCTAAACCAAAATCTTTGTGATTTCGAACCGTAGTATCCTTAACCATGTGTTCTCTTGTAAGAACACATGGTTAGGGATGTTACGCATCAAAAATCTGAAAGGATTCAGACGTTAGTGACTGGCCGGAGTTCCTCGTGCTTCTGTGAGTTTTTCCTGTTTCTTTTTACTCGCATGGTTGAAGTTTTAGTTACAGTTTTTTGTTTCATTAAGTGTTCTGTTAATTTTATGATTTATTTGTATTAGTTCTGTCAATTACTGTTAGTTCTGAGTTTGATATTTGAATGGTCGATTGTGAGTTTATTGGTTAAGAATTAGTTTAATTTAACGTTGATCTTGTTAGCTTAAGCCCTGCTTTGATTGATCCTAGTTTCTGGTTTGTCTTAGTTTGATTAAGTGGGTGTATTTGAGCAATTGGGATTGGTTAGTTTAATTAGTTGATTTCTGAGTGCTAATTAATCAATTTCAGTTAGTTTTAGATTAAATTAGGGGATTGGTTATAGCTGTTAAGGATGAGGGTAGGATCAGTAACTTAGAGAAGCCTTCAGGGGTAGTCTGGGTATGGAAAAGGGTAGTTCTGATAGGAATAGTAATTTCAAAGCATATGAAAGGGCAGTATAGGTATTGTATGGGTAGAAGAATACCCTAGGGCCTTCTAGAATAGGATTTTAGTGCACATTTAAGCACAATAGGGGTGCTTACTTGTTTAGCAAGTCAAGAATAGAGGGACTAAACTGAAAATAGGGAAGGGACTAATTAGAAAATCATAATCTGATCTATTCTCTTTTGGTTGCCTATAAAAGGGCATGAAATGCCTTGGGAAAGGGGGTTCTTTTTCTTCCCTCAACTCTAAGCTCGAAAATCCCCACAAAAGGCTCTCCTCCCTGCTTTCAATTCCAGTTAGTAGTTCCATTCCAGTATTCAAAAAATAAAAACATCAAAAAATGAAGAAATCAAAAACAATCTTACAGTTTCATTATTAGTTTTGGATTTCAGTTGGGTTTTTGGGTTTAGCAGTATTGCAGAGGTGTTTTGGTTCAGCTGTGAGGGCTAGGAGTGCATTTGAAGTGTGTGTTGAATTGATCTGTGGAGGCTGCTTGTATTTCTGGTTTTCAAAAGCAGTTCCTGGCCTGTTCTGTGGTATATATTGTTGAGTTTGTTGTTGTTGCTGTTCAAAGTAGCTGACTCCTTTCCTTCTCATATTTTCATTTATCCAGGTACACAATTGTACCCCTGATGAATGTGAGCTCAAATGGGCAGAAATTAATTATTTGAAGAATGAATGTACATGCAGAACTGAGTTCTGATTTAGCTAACTTTCAGATCTAAGTATTCAGTGTTCAATTCATGGATATTGTTAAAGTTTTGCTTGCTTTAGTGCTAAATTGACTATATGAACTGTTATATTTTAGAGTCATGTGAGTACTATGAAGTGAACACCAGTGTTAGTTGATTACATGATAGATTGATAGCAATGTTGGCATGAATTGATTCAGAAATAGCTCGTTTGCTTCATGTTATTGAGATTGTGTTTATAGCTTGGTTTTACCTTGATGATGTCTAAGAAACTCACCAGAATGTCATTATATGAAGTAGCCTGTATATGAAGTGGAATTCAATTGATTAATTTCCTTCTAAGTTAAGTAGATGTGCACTATTTCCCCTTGGTTGATTATTGAATACTTGCAATAGCTTAGAGATAATTTCAAAGGGTTGTCTGGGTAAGCAAATCAAGGCCTCGCTGGGCTCAACGATAAGCCATCTCAGGTTGTTATGCGAACAGCCTTCATGAGCTTGGGCTTCTCAAGGGATTCGATCCCAGGTGTTGAAGTCTGTCGCCTGGGCCTCCCTTTCGTTTGCCTGACCCAAATTTTGGGCCATTTCTGAGGCCCATCAGTGGTCCAGTCCATTGTAGAAGTTGGGCCACTGAACTTTATTTAGTTTACATATAATTAAGTTCTATTTGTTAGGGATATTTGATCATTAAAAATTGTAAGTTAATCTCAAATGGTTTTTTTTAAATGTTAGAAGTTAACTTCGCCCAACGCAAATCACGTATGCGGGTTGTCCTCAATGTGGTTATTAAAAGATGATTAGAATTTGGGATGGCCATTCAGCGAACTCCACTATCTTCCCCAAAATAATATTACGTTAGAATCTTTTAGGCGCGATTTTAATTAAAGTACCTTCTTAAACTCGGGTGCGCATTGATGCGACCCAAATCCAAATCTCGACGAAGTCGAAACGTGTTGACAACCACGGGCGCATTGATTGTGACGTGGATCGAAACGTGTTTTCACAACGTCGCAATTCTTTTAAAATAAATAACAATAAAAGCGGTTTACGAATAAAAGGCACATAAGTTAACATGTATTAAAATCAGATAAAATCAAATACAACAGTTAAGCGACCGTGCTAGAACCACGGAACCCGGGAATGCCTAACACCTTCTCCCGGGTTAACAGAATTCCTTACTCGGATTTCTGGTACGCGGACTATTAACAGAGTCATAAATTTCCTCGGTTCGGGATTCAACCAGTGACTTGGGACACCATTAATCTCTCAAGCGGCGAATCTGAATAATTAATAATTAAATCCTGTTCCGATTGTCCTTTAAATGGAAAAACTCCTGTACGCCCTTGCGGGTGTAGTGAAAAAAGGAGGTGTGACAAGCTTCACTGATTGGATTCGGTTTTTAAATATGTTCCTGAGAGAGTTTGTTCCTCAAAGCCTCAGGGATGCATGGCGCGCAGAGTTTGAGCATTTGCGCTAGGGTGCTATGACTGTCTCAGAGTATGTTGTCTGTTACACCAGTTTGGATAGACATGCCCCAACCTTGGTTTCTACTATTCGTGAGAGGGTTCGCCGGTTTATTGAGGGGCTTATTCCCAGCATCAGGTCTAGCATGGCTCGTAAGTTGGAGATGGATATTTCGTATCAGTAAGTGGTGAGTATTGCTAGGAGGATTGAGGGTATGCATGCTTGGGGGAGAAAGGAGAGGGAGGCCAAGAGGTCTCGAGAGTCGGGCCATTATTCTGGTGCCCGTGCCCCAACTGCAGGTTGTCATGGTAGGGGTTATATGAGTCGCCCTGTTCATTCAGCTCTTCCAGCAGCCAGTAGTATTCCAGCTCCTCCTAGGCCTCAAGAGCCTTATTATGTACCTTCGGTATCTAGCGCGCCTCCAGCACGGGGTGCTTTTAGAGGTCAGTCCAGTAAACCTAGACCGAGCCAGTCACAACCACCACGTCCTCCCAGAGCTTGTTTTGAGTGTGGTGACACACGCCATGTGGTGAGGGATTTCCCTAGACCTAGGAGTAGTGCGCCTCCATAGACTTCTCAGCTACAGCGTGCCCCGTAGAGTTCTCAGGCTATGGTTACAGCTCCAGTTGCTACCCCGCCTGCTCATCCAGCTAGAGGTGGAGGTTGGGGAGGTAGAGGTCGCCCTAGAGGAGGAGGCCAAGCCCGATACTTTGCCCTTCCTACCTGTACCAGGTTGTTGCCTCCGATTATGTTATTACAGGTATTATACTGGCTTGTCATAGAGATGCATCAGTTCTATTCGATCTAGGCTCCACTTACTCTTATGTGTCTTCTTATTTTGCTCCGCATTTGGGTATACCTCGGGATTCTTTGAGTTCCCCTGTTTATGTTTCTACTCCTATGGGAGATTCTCTTGTTGTAGACCGCATTTATCAGTCGTGTTTGGTTGCTCTTAGTGGTTTTGATACCAAAGCCAATTTATTGTTACTCAGCATGGTAGATTTCGATATTATCTTGGGCATGGAGTGGTTGTCGCCCCATTATGCTATTCTTGATTGTCACCTGGCTATGCCAGGTGTACCACATGTTGAGTGGAGGGGTACTTTAGATCACACTCCCAGTAGATTTATTTCCTTCCTTAAGGCTTAGCGAATGGTTGAGAAGGGGTGCGATGCGTATTTAGTTTACATGAGAGATGTCAATATCGATACCCCTTCAGTTGATTCAGTCCCAGTAGTACGGGATTTTCCTGATATGTTTCCAGCTGATCTTCTGGTCATGCTGCCTGATAGAGATATTGATTTTGGCATTGATTTGTTGCCGGGCACTCAACCCATTTCTATTCTTCCATATCGTATGGCTCCTCCTGAGTTGAAAGATCTGTTACATGAATTGCTTAATAAGGATTTTATTTGGCCCAGTGTATCACCTTGGGGTTCTCCTGTCTTGTTTGTGAAGAAAACGGATGGTTCTATGCGTATGTGTATTGATTATTGCCAGTTGAACAAAGTTCAGCCCAGTGTATCACCTTGGGGTGCTCCTGTCTTGTTTGTGAAGAAAACGGATGGTTCTATGCGTATGTGTATTGATTATTGCCAGTTGAACAAAGTTACAGTGAAGAACTATTATCATTTACCTCGTATTGATGATCTATTTGACCAGCTTCAGGGCGTACAAGTGTTTTCTAGGATTGATTTGCGTGCAGGTTACCATCAGTTGAAAATTTGGGAGCCAGATATCCCGAAGACTGCTTTCAGGACTCGTTATGGTCATTACGAGTTCCTTGTTATGTCATTTGGGCTGACTAATGCCCCAGCAGCCTTTATGCATTTGATGCACAGTGTGTTCCGGCCATATGTGGACTCGTTCATTATTTTCTTTATTGATGATATTTTGGTGTATTCCTGGAGTCGGGAAGATTATGAGAAGCACCTAAGGACAGTGCTTTAGACCTTGAGAGAAAAGAAGTTATATTCTAAGTTCTCGAAATGTGAGTTTTGGTTGGATTATGTGGCATTATTAGGCCACGTGATGTCGAATAAGGGTATTCAGGTGGATCTGAAGAAAGTAGAGGCAGTGCAGAGTTGGCCTAGACCATCCTCAGCTACAGAAATTTGCAGTTTTCTTGGCTTGGCAAATTATTACCATCGTTTTGTTGAGGGGTTTTCATCGATTGCAGCCCCTATGATCAGGTTGACCCAGAAGGGTGCTCCATTCTAGTGGACGGAAGAGTGTGAGGCGAGCTTTTAGTCGCTCAAGACAGCTCTGACTACGGTCCCAATTTTGATATTGCCTACAGGTTCGGGGTCTTACACTGTTTATTGTGATGCCTTGAGGATTGGCCTTGGAGAGGTTTTGATGCACAACGGTAGGGTGATTGCCTACGCATCCAAACAGTTGAAGGTTCACAAGAAGAATTATCCGGTCTACAACTTTGAGTTAGCAACCATCGTTCACGCCCTGAAGATTTGGCATCATTATTTGTATGGTGTGCCTTGTGAGATTTATACTGATCATCGGAGCTTGCAGCACCTGTTCAAGTAAAAGGATCTAAACTTGTGCCAGAGGAGGTGGTTAGAGTTGCTGAAGGACTATGATATCACTATTTTGTACCACCGAAGCAAGGCCAATGTGGTGGTCGATGCCTTGATTTTCCAGGTAGAGAGTTTGGGGAGTTTGGCTTATTTACCAGCATCGGAGAGGCCTATGGCGATGGATGTTCAGGCCTTAGCCAGCCAGTTTGTGAGATTAGATCTTTTGGAGCCTAGTCGGGTTCTAGCTTGTGTGGTTTCTCGGTCTTTCTTATTTGATCGTATCAAGGAGCGTCAGTATGATGACCCTTATTTGCTTGTACTCAAGGACAAAGTTCAGCATGGTGATGCTAGAGATGTGATCATTGGTGATGACGGGGTATTGAGGATGCAGGGTCGGATTTGTGTACCAATGTTGACGGGCTTTGGGAGTTGATTCTAGAGGAGGCTCATAGTTCGCGGTATTTCATTCATCCGGGTGCTGCGAAGATGTATCAGGATTTGAGATAACACTAGCAGTGGAGGCGGATGAAGAAAGATATAGTTGGATTTGTAGCTCGGTGTCTCAACTATCAGTAGGTGAAGTATGAGCACCAGAGACCGGGTGGGTTGCTTCAGGAGATAGAGATCCCGGAGTGGAAGTGGGAGCGGATCACCATGGACTTTGTAGTTGGGCTCCCACGGACTTTGAGAAAGTTCGATTCTATTTGGGTGATTGTAGATCGGTTGACCAAGTTCGTGCACTTCATTCCTGTATGTACTACTTATTCTTCAGAGCGATTGGCGGAGATTTATATATGGGAGATTGTTCGTCTATATGGTATTCCAATTTCCATCATTTTCAATAGGGGCACTCAGTTCACATCACGATTCTAGAGGGTCGTTCAGCATGAGTTGGGTACTCAGGTGGAGTTGAGTACAACATTTCACCCTCAAATGGATGGATAGTCCGAGCGCACTATTCAGATTCTTGAAGATATTCTTCGTGCGTGTGTGATTGAGTTTGAAGGGTCTTGGGATCAGTTTTTGCCATTGGCGAAGTTTGCCTACAATAATAACTATCAATCCCGCATTCAGATGGCACCGTACGAGGCTTTATATGGCAGGTGGTATAGATCCCCGGTGGGTTAGTTTGAGCCGGGTGAGGCCAGATTATTGGGCACAAACTTGGTTTAGGATGCTTTGGAGAAGGTTAAGGTGATTCAAGATAGACTCCATACAGTCCAGTCCAGACAGAAGAGCTACGCGGACTGGAAGGTTCGTGATGTTTCCTATATGGTTGGAGAGCGGGTTCTGCTTAGGGTTTCGCCTATGAAGGGCGTTATGAGATTTGGGAAGAAGGGGAAGTTGAGTCCGAGGTTTATTGGCCCTTTTGAGATATTGAGGCGTGTTGGGGAGGTTGCTTATGAGCTTGCCTTACCTCCCCGCTTGGCAGGAGTTCATCCGGTATTTCATGTTTCTATGCTCCGGAGGTATCATAGTGATCCATCGCATGTGTTGGATTTCAGTTCAGTCCAGTTGGACAAGGATCTATCTTATATTAAGGAGCCAGTGGCAATATTGGATAGGCAGGTTAGAAAGCTGAGGTCAAAGAACATTGCATCAGTGAAGGTTTAATGGCGGGGTTAGCCGGTTGAGGAGGCAACCTGGGAGACCGAGCAGGATATGCGCAGCCGTTACCCTCATCTTTTCACTACTTCAGGTATGTCTCTATGCTCATTCGAGAATGAACGAATGTTTAAATATGGGAGGATGTAACGACCTGGACGGTCATTTTAAGAATTTATGCCTTTATCACCTATTAACTGCTTTCCTCGTGTTTGTTTCTGCTATTGTGAGTTGCCGGGAGGAATTATTGGGGGTTTCGGAGAGTTTTGGGATACTAAGTCCCTAAATGAGAGCTTAAGTTTTGGAAATTTGATCATAGTCGAAATAGTGTAAAGACAGCCTCGGAATGGAATTTTGATGGTTTTGTTAGCTCCATTGGGTGATTTCGGGTTTAGGAGCGTGTTCGGATGGTGTTTTGGAGGTCCGTAGCTAATTTAGGCTTGACATGCCGAAAGTTGAATTTTTGAATTTTCCGGTTCGATAGTGAGATTTTGATCTGAGGGTCGGAATGGAATTTTGGAAGTTGGAGTAGCTCTGTAGTGTTGAATGTGACGTGTGTGCAAAATTTCAGGTCATTCGGACGAGGTTTGATAGACCTTTTGATCAAAAGTGTATTTTGAGAGTTTTTGAAGTTCTTAGGCTTGAATCCGATGCTAAATTGGTGTTTTGAGCGTTCCAAAGATTGGAACAAGTTTGAATGATGTTTTAGGCTTGGTTGGCATGTTTAGTTAAGTCCCGGGGGCCTTGGGTGTGTTTTGGATGCTTAACGGGTCCAGTTGCCCAATTCTGGTTTCCTTCTTCGCGTTCACGAGTAGGGTCTCGCGTTGGGGAAGAGGAGCTGGGGCTAGGGGAGTTTTTGTGCTTCGTGTTCGCGAAGAGTCTCCTGTATTCACAAAGCTGGGAGGTTTCATACCTACGCATTCGCGATGGTGTTCCCGCGTTCGCGTAGGAGGAGGAGTCTGTGCATCGCGTCCGCATCCCGTGTATCGTGTTCGCGATGAAGGAATCTGGAACCAAGCGAATTTGTGCTTCGCAAACGCGAGGGGCCTTCCGCATTCGCGAAGAAGGAATATATGGGCAGTATTTAAATAGCCCATCTGCGACACTTCTTTATTTTTTCACCATTTTTGAATGGGATTGAAGCTTTTGAGGGTGATATTTTGAGGAAACCAAAGGGGCCATTTGGAGTCGAGTACTTGTGCCAAGAACATGGTTTCGAGTTGACTTTTGAGCCAGTTCGAGATAAGTGGCTTGCCTAACCTTGTGTGGGAGACATTCCCCTTAGGATTTGGTATTGTGGTAATTGAAATGTCTTGTACGTGAGGTGACGAGTGTGTACTTATGCTAATTGTTGAAAAATCTTGTTTCACTTAAGTAGCTTAAATTGTGTTTTCCTTTCTTGCTTACTCTACTTGAAATTTAAATCTGTTGTTAGCTTAGAAAAGCATGTTTAATTTACTTACTTACTTTATTGTTTAAACTACCATAATTGTATTATGTGAAGCATGTCAGGTTAGAATTACCTATTTTACTTGGTATGAAATTTAGCTTAATTCAGTATTCCTTGTGTTGTTACTGTGTGTTTTACTTTGGGACTATGAGACGGCATCCCGGGAGATCCCCTATACATATTGATGATTTGTGTTGAGGTGCAGCATACCGAGAGATCCCTAGCACATATATTGAGGATTCCAAGAGATCATCGGGATACCAAGAGATCCCTGGCATGTATTGAGGGTACTAAGAGATCCTCGGGATACTGGGAGATCCCCGATTATTGTCTTTGAGAAGAGTGGTATTCCTGGTGATTGTTTTCTATTTCAGTTGTGGTTATCCTTATTATCTTGTATTGATTCTTATGGTTATCTTCAACTATACTGCTTTATCTTATACTTTCACATCTTATATTTTATTTAATCTCAGTAGGGCCTTAACCTTCCTCGTCACTACCCGACCGAGGTTAGGCTTGGCACTTACTGAGTACCGCTATGGTGTACTCATGCCTTTTCTGTGTATGTTTTTCATGTGTAGATCCAGGTACCTCCACTCAGACTCATCATGCTTAAGACGAGGCACTTGTAGAGACTCCGAGGTATATCTGCCGCGTCCGCAAACCGAAGAGTCCCTTTCTACTCCCTCTTTTTAGCATTAGCCCTTCTGTATTTTTCCTTTCCTTTGTTAGATATTCTGGAGTTAGATACTAGTAGACATTCAAAGGCTTGTGATCATGAGGTTCTGGGTTTTGGGAAATGTGTTCAGATTTTGAGAGTTGTTATTGTGTATGCCGAGCGGCACTTTTAAACATTGTTTTGTTTCACTGTTTTGTTCTTATTATTTCTTCCTCAAACTGGTTTATTTTCCGCATTGTTAGGCTTACCTATTCGTAGAGACTAGGTGTCGTCATGATGGTTCATGGGGGGGGGGAGGGGCAAACCGGGGTCGTGATATTAACAAGAAGTCCAGCAGAGACTAAATTCTTCTTAATCTCGGGAACATGAATGACGTTGTTCAAAGTTACCACTTTGTCGGAAGTCATTTTGAGAAATATCTTCCCACATCCTTCAATCTTGGCCTTTGCAAAATTTCCCATAGAAAGCATCTTATCGAGTCCAACATGAGCATAAGTAGCAAAAGCTTCTCTAACAGCACAAACATGGTGAGTGGCTCCAGAATCAATCCACCACTCTTTAGGATTGCCCACCAAGTTGCATTCGGAAAGAATGGCACATAAATCATCAACATCATCATGGTTTTCAACCATGTTTTCTTGACCCTTCTTCTTGTCTTTCTTCGGAGCATGACACTCCATAGATTTGTGTCCGACTTTTTCACAGTTGTAGTAATTTCCATTGAACCGCTTCTTGCATGGATTATATTTCAGTCCAGAAGCCTTCTTCCTCTTTTTGTTCACTCCAACAATATTTGCTCCCATTATTGTTGAGTTTCCACGGCCTCTCTTTTCAGCAGCTTTGTTGTCCTCTTTGATCTCAACCGAACAATGAGATCTTCAAGGGACATCTCTTTGCGTTTGTGTTTCAAGTAGTTTTTTAAGTCCTTCCTTTCTCAATCATCGCTGCTACTTGGAATGCTTCATTGATGACAAGACCTTCAATGAAATTTCTGTTAGTAAAAATACTAAGATTACTACTTTAAACATCAGTATTAATCTGATTTATACCTTCAACAAGGAGATCGTGAATAATCACTTGCAATTCCTGGACTTGGGTAATAACAGACTTGCTATCTACCATTTTGTAGTCCAAAAACTTTGCAGCAGTGAACTTCTTCAACCTGGCATCTTCGGTTTTGTATTTCTTTTCAAGCGCAGTCCACAGTTCTTTTAACGTTTTCACCCCACTGTAGACGTTATACAAAGCATCCTCCAACCCGCTTAGAATATAATTCTTGCACAAAAATCTGAATGCTTCTATCGCGCCCCCTTTTTGCCCTTTTGCGGAATCGGGTTTATGACATTTTTTGGTATGGGCCAACTCTTTCCTTTTGGGAAAAGGGTTTTGCAATTTTGAAGAGTCGCCACCTAACGATTTTTAAGGTGCGTTAGGGCAAATATAGGTTTCATTTGTAGCTACGTTTGGTAATCAGAGATAGGGTAAGGGCTTGAAATTATCCTAAGGGGAAGGTGTTAGGTACCCCTCAAGATCTACTAGCATTGTTTCCGGCCAGACAGTTTTTTGTGAATTTGTGCAATTAGCAAGTAGACAAGTAGGGCTCGAATAGTAGGAGATGTAGGTTCACATACACAAGTGTTTGAAAACAATTAGTGAAAAGTAAGATTTTTGAGAAAAATTACAATCTAAGCCTAAAAGGGGGAGGGGGTCCTAGGTTTTATAATAATATGGATCACATCAATGCAATACCCGGTATGACACTCCTCAAAACAGGGGCTACACGTCGTATTAGCACACCGGTCATCATATCCATATCTATCCTTTCCCGCCCGTGAAGGTAATTAAAGTGAGGGTTGGTCTTGACCCTTATTGCATGCTGCTACCCATCCCTTCCTATAGTTCTCGGAGGAATTTAGGACTCCTACCCTATAAGAAGAAGGTTCTAGGCAGACTCTCAGGTTTAAAGGCAAAATACTAAGGCGACATACAAAACAGGTAGGACTGCATTTAAAGGGTGAAAACATAGAAACAAGTAGAAGGCTCAGATATACCTCCACAAATAATGCACATAGACAACATGACTCATACACAATTAAGGTCCATATTTGAATTCTAAAGCATGGTATCAAAGTGATATCAGCAGAACCAGATTTAATGACTAAGAAAAGATGTCCGAATCAGGTTTGCCTACTGATTTTAACAGTTGATAATTAAACAAAGGCGGCTCTACTTTTATTTAATTTATTACCTAAGGCTTTCCTAGGCGTAAAGCGATATGCAGTAGTTATTCAGAATTAAAAGACAGTTTGGAAATTGTTTTACCCTAAGAGCATGTTGTTCTAGTCGACACGAAATGCAGAGATTGTCACCAGTTATTTTAATCGGGATAATCAAGTGTGAAGCTTTTTTTACCTCTTTTATAATTAGCAATTTACACTAAGTGTGAATGCAAGTACAAATGAGATCCTAAAACATGGTATCTAAGACGCATGTATAAAACTCATGATGCAGAACCTAGAGCATGGTTTCTAAATGCACATGGCAGGATTGCAGAATTTCCTAAGAGCGAGATTTCTAAATACACATGACAGCGTAGAGCATAATAGTAAAGTGCTAATTATTAGTAGATTTTAACACATGATTTTGTAAAGTAACACATGTTGAAATAATAAACAGGAGTCTTAAAGGCATGATTTCTAATGCATGCATGAGCCCTAAGCATGGTTTCTATTGCGCAATTAGGAACATAAACCTAGTAACATGTTTTCTACCCTTATCAACTATAGCATACATATCTACACCATCCCTTTTCACTAGCCAACCCCAATACTTGTTTACAACAAGTTATTACAAATCGACATTGAAATAAATTACATAATAAAAATAAGAAGTTACACTATAGGAAGCCTGATTAGGACTTCCTCTCTGAGTTATGTAATCAATCATCTCAAGTGCCAAGATTGTTCATAGCTTTCCCTCATATCTAGGTGTATCAGAGTTCCCTAAGGACCTCAAGGGATCCCGGGCAGTGCTCACACCCAGATTTGATAGCCAAGATAGAGTAAGTGCAATATGGAAAGGCCAGCTTTCATGCGTCTAAGTTCAGAGGGAGCTCAAGGGTCCCAAGGCAAGGCTTACACAAAAGGGGCAGAACCTAGCATTCTAAGAGTATAGTGAAAGTGCAGAACAGATGTTTGAAAGGAGTTTGTTTACAAACCGATCTGACAAGTCCATTTTGAAAGCAATTAGTAACAGAGATGATTGAAAGCAGTTGGAGTAGTAAACAAGACTCAAACACCTTAAGATGGGATCACACACTAAATCTAAATGGATTCAGTAGTCACACAGGGGGTCAAGGGATTTGGGGATACACAGACATTTGACTGTAAATACATAACCCCAGCAAGGGTCTTAGGACCGGTTTGGGACATGCTCAGCAATAGTTGATACTGGCACAATCACAATCCAGTCAGGAAGAACACAAACACATGGAAGGGATAGGTATTTGGGATTCACAAGATGGTAAGTACATAGTAAGTGATTGACAAGACATGCTTTGAAACACACATAGGGGAATGCATTAATCTAAAGGGAAGGGGAGACATAACAGCATGCTAATCATATAACCCAACTACAGGTTTCACAACAGAACCACAGGTAGAAATGAGAGAAAACTGAAACAATAAGAGAAGCATGTTGTTGTTGAAGCTTTAAAATTAAACTAGGACATACCAGTTAAGGAAGCAAAGTGCAGAAAAGTAAAAGCAGGTAGAATTCAATAGTCTAGCCCTGACTTTCAGCCGGCTAGACAAGCAGTAGCACAAGTAGTAGAGAAAGAAGATAGAGTTTGAGTGTGTATGTGTGTGTTCTGAACCAGTTGTTCGTATCTTGTTAATGAAAGACTTAGGGTATTTATAGCTTTGAAAATAAGTGGAAAATAAGGTAACAAATAAAGGTTTTGCACAGTTATGGAAGTAATCACAGTTAGAACCCAATTAATACAATTACTTCCCTTTAATCAAGGAATTACAGCTCAAACGGATACTAACAGGGATAATTAAGGAAAGAAAATCAGTTTGAGAAAGATTGGTTTTTACCATATAAGGGGTAGTAAAAGTATAAAGTATATAATTGAGTCTAAGTACAGAATTCACTTAATTTGAGGAAAGGATTCAGCAAGAATGAAGCACCACAGTAAATAAGGGAACGGAATCAATCAACTTAAACAAACGAGTAAAATTTTAGGGGTCTATAAGAGAACTTTGCAATCAAACCATAACTTAAGGAAATCAGGATCAATCAAAAGGGAGTCATGATTCTGCACTTCGACATATAAATAGAGAAGAATGAACAGGCATATCAGACATGCAAGGTCAACCATATTGACAAAAGAAACAAACTAGATGAACACAAACATACAGCAGTGACATGAGTAGGCTAAGGGCTCAGTAGTAAAAAGAACCTACTCAAAGCATGGTAATCAACAAGTCAAGTTGTCATGGTTAGCACATAGAACTAGAGTTAAAAACCAACCTAACAGGCAAAAAAGATCAGGCCAACACATAAAAACAAGTAAGGAGAGTCTTTAAAACTCACAGTAACAAGTTCTTTAAGAAATTAGGGTTTTAACAGAGTTGAGTCAAAAAGCAATGAGAACTCAGAATCAGTTAAGATTAACAAAGAAAAGGATCCAACTATAGAGAACTCAATCGAAACAGGTATACATACAAATCAAGTAAACAAAGACAGTTCCAGAACCCTGGATAGAACCAAAACAAATAGGGTTTTCATTGTGATGAATCAGGTATAAGAAAACATAAATAAACCATTTAAACATAGTGAAATCATAAGACGATATTAAAAATTAGAGGAGAAGTCTTTTAAAAGAGGTTAAGAAACCCTAATCTTGAAAACAGAGAGTTACTTTGAAAATAAAATCGGGAAAACCTTTGAGAAAAACACCAAGAGGTTCATAATATACACAGATCTAAGATAGATCTGAAAGAAAACAGGAAAATCTTTAAAGTTAGGGTTTCAGAGAACCCAGAAAAAATGAGAAAACTTCGAAAAGTTACCGATTTAGCCGGAAAAGTCACAGATCTTACTCGAATGGCCATGGACGGCCGAAAAATGGCATGGAAAATCATGGGAGGTGAGTGAAATACCTCTAGTTCACTTAAAGTACTCAAAACAACGACACATGCTCAAGAGAGAGCCATAAGACTGGTAGGTGGTGAGACCACCATGGATTCAAGCAATGAGATGGCCGGAGAAGGTGGATGAAGTTCATCGGAGAGGAGGGGAGGGGAGGGGAGAAGGTTCTAGAGAGAACCAGAGATAGATAGGGACATAAGATTCGGTTGAGTGAAGGAATGAGAGGGTTTGGGGGTCGTTTGGGTTTAATTTAGGAAGGGGGAATGGGGACCGTTGATCTGAATGATCAACGGTCCAGATTGAATGGGGTATGTGGGTCGGGTTATAAAATTGGGTTTGGGATTGGGTCCGGTGGGTTGTAATTGGGCTGGGAATTGGGGTCTTGATTTGGCTGTAATTAAAGCCAAATTGGCTATATTTTAAATAGCCATTTTTCCCTATTTAATTTATAAAAAAGAGTAAATAATTTTTGAAAATTAATTTAAAGGGATAAAATGATTTATAATACAAAATTAATAATATAAAAATACAGGATCCAATTTTACGCGTATAAAACATAATTAAACCATAAAATGGCTAATATTGCAATTATGTGCAATTTAGCTTTAAAAATACTAAATGTAATTGTAGAAATTAATTTAGCCATATTTTGGCATAAATATAGAAATCCAATAGAAGAATTATCAAAAATAATAATTTTAAAAATAATTATTGGGGATTTTATGGGTAAAAGGGGAGAAAATAAATCAATTTAAAACCTTTAAAATTATGAAAAAATGATAAAAAACTTGGACATGCTTATATATGCATATGTATGCTATTTTGAAGGTATTTTGCATATTGAAAATATATAGGAAAAAAATTGGGTATCAACAGCTGCCCATCTTTACCCGGGAAGGATGAAAGAGTTGTCGGGTAAAGATATGATGGCCAATTTTGACCGAGCAAAATAGTTTGAAGAGGTTAGGCTGCACCTTGGCTTCTGAGTTGCCTGCATATCACTCGTTTTATAGGAATCAGGCCGTATGTAGTTCGGGATCCATCGGTGGAGTATACCGATGAAGTGATTTCAAGAACGGACGCAATGTCTAGGGCCGGGTGAGTGAACGGTTTACGAGAATGGTTGGGTTTGATATGACTGAGGGAACTGGAGCGAAATCGCTTATGTTGGGTAGCCGTTGCTCACTGTCTTACCTGCAAATAAACAATACAAACATATGTTGTGCGTAAATTTAAACATGATACAGATTCTCATTGGACCATGAATGTTGTCTTCGGATGATGAGGATGATTTCCTTAGACCATGATGTCCTGGGCCATGAAGCGTATGATAAGGGATTCGCAGGCCATGAAATGATGTTCTCGGGCTATGAAGATAGTGCCTTCGAACGATGACGACTTTGAATAATGATATGCAAAAGATTGAAAGAGATCTTCAGGCCATGACATGGTGTTCTCGGGCTATGAAGATGGTGCCTCCAAATGATGATGTCTTTGGATGAGTTGGCGATATTTCAGCCCATGAAAGATGCAGTAGTATAATTCGGACAAGAAAGAGATTAGTCCTGCGAATTGAAAGGCAGAGCTTAGCCCGTAAGAAAAGCGAGATAAATAGTGCTTGAGATAGCACTTAGTTTCGACGAAAATGGGAGGCAAAACTTAGCCTCGGAAGGTAGAATGGTAGCCTTATGCAAAGATGCGAATGCAGATAAAGGTAGAGTTTAACCTCGGAAGGCAGAATGATAGCCTTATGCAAGTTGGAAGGCAGAATGGTAGCCTTATGCAATGCAGATGCTGATGGAGACAGCGTTTAGTCTCGGAAGGCAGAATGGTAGCCTTATGCAATGCAGATGCGGGTGGAGACAGCGTTTAGTCTCGGAAGGCAAAATGGTAGCCTTATGCAATGCAGATGCAGATGGAGGTAGAGCTTAACCTCGGAAGGCAAAATGGTAGCCTTATGCAAGTCGGAAGGCAGAATGGTAGCCTTATGCAGGTTGGAAGGTAGAATGGTAGCCTTATACAAATTGGAAGGCAGAATGGTAGCCTTATGCAATGCAAATGCAAATGGAGACAACGTTTAGTCTGGGAAGGCAGAATGACAGTAGAATTTTCTTAGTTGATAGCAGATTGTGGCATTGTGATTACTGGGAGCATTGTGACTACAGAGAAATACTTGTGTGTGCTGATAGCAAATGTTGGCGAGTGCAATGGTTCTGAGAGTCGTATTTTGAATAATGTTTGTCCAGTGGGTGTACAGTATGTTTAATGATTTTGCAATCCTAGTGCTTGCATCCAAAGAAAAATCGTGAGTTTTGCAAGGGGGAAGGTTAGTTCGTATCCCCGCTGGCTTTGCTTGACTCGTTCGGCTTTGATATGGTGATACCGTCTGTATCATTGGGGTAGCATTGCTAAATAAAGCGGTTTCATGCATGATTTTGTAAAAGTATGACATAAATGATAATTTAAAAATAACTTTTAGATGAACCGACGGTTGTGACGTGGTTTAGGACATTGCAACCTCTCCTGCTACAGAATTTTGAGGGTCCTCCTCAAAATTCTGCCCCAGTTTGATGGGTTGACGTTTCTGACTGTTGCTCGTGCGGCGATCAACTAAAATTACTTCAGAATTTTTAGGGTCCTCCTCAAACTTCTTCCACATTTTCCAATTGCGGGGGGAGGGGGGAATGAAATTTTTATTGAATTGTGATCCAACCCATAGGGTTGCCTACGTATCCCCTCTTAAACGGGAATCAAGTCAGGTGTAGTTCAATTACATCATATAAGGAAAGCATAAAAATTACACATAGTAACACTTGACTGCATCTAAATTGATCGACTTTGGCCAGGTTTCTTCGTCCATTTCTACAAGTATGAGGGTTCCTCGTGTCAAAACCCAGTGAACCATGTATGGACCCTGCCAGTTGGGAAAGAACTTCCATTTGGCTTCATCTTGATGCGGAAAAAATTTCTTTAACACCAGCTGCCCTGGTGTGAACTATCTTGGCTTGACTCTCTTGTTGAAGGCTCTGGACATTCTATTCTGGTAGAGTTGACCATGCCAAACTGCATTCATTCTCTTTTCGTCTATAAGGGGTAGTTGCTCATAACAACTTTTTACCCACTCTGCGTTATCGAGCTCAGCTTCTTGTATGATCCTTAGGGAAGGAATTTCTACCTCAGCGGGAATGACAGCCTCTGTACCGTAAACCAGCATATAGGGGTTGCCCCAGTTGATGTGCGGATTGTGGTGCGATACCCCAGTAGAGCAAATGATAACTTCTCGTGCCACTATTTATGCTTCTCTATCATTTTCCTCAATATCTTCTTGATATTATTGTTGGCGGCCTCTACAGCCATTCATCTGAGGCTTGTAGGCTATGGAATTCTTGTGCCTAATCTTGAAAGTTTCGTACATAGCTTTCATCAAGTCGATATTGAGGTTGGAGCTATTATCAGTAATGATTGATTCTGGAATTCCGAATCGACAAACAATGCGGTCGCGAACGAAGTCTATGACGACTTTCTTAGTTACTGCTTTGTAAGATGCTGCTTCGACCTATTTGGTGAAATAGTCGATGGCTACTAGGATAAACTTGTGTCCGTTGGAAGCAGTAGGCTCGATTGGTCCAATAATGTCCATTCCCCAGGCGGCGAACAGCCACGGCTTGTTGTGTTAAGCTTACTTGGAGGTACCTTTATCATGTCTGCATATATCTGACAGCGGTGGCATTTCCGGACATACTGGGTGCAGTCCGTTTCCATAGTCATCCAAAAGTAACTAGCCTGGAGTATCTTCTTCGCTAAGACAAAACCATTAATATGTGGACCACAGGTCCCTGCATGAATTTCCTCTAATAGCCTAGATGCTTCCATTGCGTCGATGCATCTCAACAATCCTAAGTCGAGAGTCCTCCTATATAGGATTCCTCCGCTATAAAAGAAGTTGTTGGACAATCTACGAAGTGTGCGTTTCTAAGTAGGATTTGCAAGTTCTGGGTACTCTCCTTTTGCCAAATATTCCTTAATATCATGAAACCAAGGCTTTTCGTCTGCTTCCTCTTCGACATGGGCATAGTAAGCTGGTTGATCATGGATTTTCACTAGAATGGAATCAATGAAATTCTTGTCCGGATGCTGTATTATAGATGATAGGGTAGCCAATGCATCGGTGAACTCATTCTGGATTTTGGAAACATGCTGAAATTCTGTCTTCGTGAACCTCTTTCTCAATTCCTGTATGTGACGCAAATACGGGAGTATTTTGGAGTTCTTGGTCCATTCTTCTCATACCTGATGTATAAGTAAATATGAATCTCCAATCACTAGCAGCTCTTGAACGTTCATGTCAATGGCCATTTTGAGTCCTAAAATGCAGTCTTCATACTCGGCCATATTGTTAGTGTAGGGGAACCTGAGTTTGGCAGACACCAGATAATGCTGACCAGTTTCTGATACTAGGACTACTCCTATGCCAACTCCCTTGAAGTTTGCTGCTCCATCAAAGAACATTCTCCAACTGTCATAGGATTCTGCAATGTCTTCTCCTATGAATAATACCTCTTTATCAGGAAAATAGGTTTTCAGGGGTTCGTATCCTCCATCCATGGGGTTTTCAGCAAGGTGGTCTGCCAATGCCTTTCCCTTGACCGCTTTCTGAGTTACGTAAACAATGTCGAACTCACTCAACAGGATTTGCCATTTGGCTATCTTGCCAGTGGTCATGGACTTCTAAAAGATGTACTTCAAGGGATTCATTCTCGATATGAGATATGTAGTATAGGCAAAGAAGTAATGTCTCAGCTTCTGAGCTACCCAATTTAAAGCACAACATGAGCATTCCAATAGAGAATACCGGGCCTCGTACGGGGTGAACTTCTTACTGAGATAATAAATGGCTTGTTCCTTCCTCCCCGTTTCATCATGCTACCCCATAACGCAGCCAAAAGCTCCAGCTAGCACTACAAGGTAGAGTAATAAGGGTCTACCTAGCTCGGGCGAGACAAAGACTGGTAGTGTTGATAGGTACTCCTTGATTCTCTCGAAGGCCTTCTGGCAGTCATCGGTCCATTTGATAGCGGCGTCCTTCTTCAACAACCTAAATATTGGCTCACAGATAACTGTAGACCGCGTTATAAATCGGCTGATATAGTTAAGCCTCCCCAAGAAACTCATCATGTCCTTCTTGTTCTTTGGTGGTGGTAGTTCTTGAATGGCTTTGACTTTTGATGGATCTAGTTCTATTCCTCAGCGACTCACAATAAATCCAAGAAATTTCCAAGCAGAAACCCCAAATACGCACTTTGCTGGGTTTAGTTTCAGGTTGTATCTCCGCAGTTGATTGAAGAACTTCCTCAGATCTTTCATGTGATCAGTGACCTTCTTGGATTTGATAATAATATCATCCACATATACCTCTATCTCTTTATGTATCATATCATGGAAAATGGTAGTCATCGCCCTCATGTAGATGGCCCCTACATTCTTCAGGATGAATGGAATAATCTTGTAATAGTACACTCCCCACAGCGTAATGAAAGCCATTTTCTCAGCATCTTCCTCATCTATCCTAATCTGATAATAACTAGTGAAGCAATCTACGAATGACTGTAACTCATGCTTGGTGAAATTGTTAATCAGGATATGTATATTCGGCAAAGGGGAGTCATCTTTCGGACTGGCCCGGTTGAGATCCCGGTAGTTGACATAGACTCTGGCCTTCCCATTCTTCTTTGGTACTGGCACAATGTTGGCTAACCATGTCAGGTATTCTACTACCCTGAGAACCTTAGCTTTGATCTGCTTGTTGACTTCTTCCTTGATTTTCAAACTCATATCAGGCTTGAACTTTCTGAGCTTTTGCTTTATCGGTGGGCACATTGGATCGGTTGGCAATTTGTGAGCCACAATAGACGTACTCAGACCAGTTATGTCATCATACGACCAGGCGAATATGTCCTCATACTCTTTAGAAATTCTGGGTATTCTTTCTTCTCTAATGGTGATAGGTGAATGTTGATTCGTGTTTCCTTGATGTTTTTTGCATCTCCCAGGTTGACAATTTTGGTCTCATCCAGGTTGGACTTAGGTTTGTTCTTAAAGTTCTCAACTTCTTTGACAATCTCGCAGGTATGTCATCTTCCTCTGAATCAATGTCCGTTTGTTGTGTTGTCTCATTGCATGTCACAGTCATCGATTCATCAAGATAAATAATAGTAATGCTGTATTGGTAAAGTAAAGAGAGAAAATGATAGTAATAAATGTTAATTCATAAGAAAATCAAAATGTTTTTGATAAGTTGAATGACTGTTTTGAACATTGAAGATCTTATTGTGGGAATTGAAAATGCGAAAAGAAAATCATTAGTAAAAATAATGAATAGTGCTTGTTTTAGCCTTGCTACCCCAAGGCACGTCGGGCTTTGGTTGTCCTGATGGTCTAATTCTTGAGATGTGCCCCTCTGCTCACAGCCTGTATGGAAGGGCCTTCCTCCCCTTCCTCCTTGAGAATAACTCAATAATCCATATCATTGTCCTCTAAAAACAAGCTCTTTATTACTGCAAGCGCTTCTTCTTCATCTGACCCATAAATAATGTCAGCCTATTGGAAGGTCTGCTCCAGATGCGGTATTGGCTACTCTAGTGGATAGTAAGGACCGCGCCATGGTGGCGACCAGTTATTGAATTCTTCCCAGGTGTATTTGTATCCCAAACCGAAGGTAGTGCCATATTTCTTGAGTTTTATGGGTTTAGAGATTCCTTGGAGGTTCTTGCCGAGCCCTTTTCCAGGTTCGTACCCACTCCAACTTAGTATACTCTCGATTTTGCTATCCTACCATTTATCTTTGTCAATAGAATTGACCCGCTCAATGTGGTGGTAAGTTTCTCCACCTAACTTCTTTCTTCCCTCGATCGCCGGAATGGTCTGGTGACTGTATATAAGGTTGCTACCGTCGCCGTGAATAATCACTTCCTGGCGATTCTATTCGAACTTTACTGCCTAATGCAGCGTTGATGCTACGGCCCCAGCAGCATGAATCCATGGTCGTCCCAGCAGCAAGTTGTAAGATGTTGGTACATCTATTACTTGGAAATCGACCTCGAACCAGGTTGGTCCCATCTGTAAGCATAGAATAATCTCACCAATGGTGGATCTCTGCGAATCATTGAAGGCTTTCACATTGATTGCTCCATCTTTTATCTCATGCAGCCCTTTACCCAACTTCTTGAGGGTTACCAGCGGACAAATGTTAAGACTAGAACCTCCATCGATCAGGATTTTGGTGATGAAATAATCTTCGCATTGCATGGTAATGTACAGTGCCTTGTTATGCCCCAGGCCTTCAGGTGGCAGCTCGTCCTCATGAAAGGTGATCTTATGACTTTCCAGAACTTATCCTACCATATTATCCACTTCCCCACTAGTGATGTTACTTGGTATGTACGCGTCATTCAGCACCTTTAACAAAGCATTCTTATGCGTTTCAGAATTTTGCAGCAAAGAGAGAATGGATATTTGTGATGGCGTCTTGTTTAACTGGTCGATGACCGAATACTCTTTGGCCTGTATTTTCCTCCAAAGGTCTTCCGGACCTATCTCAATGAAGGGTGGCTGATTGGAGGCCTGCTTGCTTGATTCAGCTAGATGTTCAGGGGTATAAACTCTACCAGTTCTTGTCATACCCTGTGCTGTGATAGTTTCTTCAATCCTGACCTTGCCTTTCCTTCTAGCCTTGGTTGTATAGTCCTAGGGTACGGCATTCGTATGGAATGGTGTCATGGTAGACATCGCCACTGTGATTGGCACGGCTATTCTCACTTCGATTGGACCATGTGCCTTGGGCGGCAAGACTGCAACCTCAAATAATGTGGGTACATTTGCCGGAGACACGAACTTAACCTCAATTGGTGTCGGTGTCTTTGCGGATGGCGTTGCTTCAAACTCAAGAGGTACAGACATATTCACCTCAGTATCCTCAGACGGTTGGATCTGGACTATGATTGGATTGAGAGTAATTGTTAGTTTCTTCGGGTCGTCACCTTCTGTGATCAACCCGATTGATCCATCGGGATCCCAATCATCTTCTATTTCAATCATATGGATACCTCCACCTTTATGGTCTGGTAGGGGGTTGTTGCGGATGTTTGCAGCGGGTTCCTTTGCCACAATTATCTTTTTATCAATCAAGGACTATATCTTGTCATTCAAGAAGCGGCATTCATCGATGGTGTGCCCTTTCATGCCGGAGTGGTAGGCACAGGAATTGTTTTGGTTAACCCACTGAGAAGGATTCTCAGGGGTTGCAGCAGGGATAGGGGTGACATAACCAGTAGCTTTGAGTCTCGCATACAGCTGGTCGATGGGTTCAGCGATGCTGTATATTGTTTTGGAGGTCCGCGATCAAAATTAGGTCGGGGTCTAGGGAAATTTTGATGTGCGGGGGGTGATTGATAATGGGATGGTTGAGCATTGTAAGTTTGGTAGGCATGAGCGGGTTGGTAGTATCTGGGTGAGGTAGGTTGATATGTAGGAGGTGGAGATGACTGATAAGTGGGTGGCGGAGCTTGGTATGAAGGTGAGGGTGCTTGGTAATTTGGGGTTGGTTGGTATGTGAGTGGATGTGTTGGATAAGTTTGGTATTTGAGCGGAGACTTGGTCCTTTGTGCAACTATCACGGCCCCTACATCCCTTTTCTTGGATACACCACCAGACTGTAAAGCCTTATTTGTAGCTTGTAAGGCCTCAAAGTTTGTAACCATACCGCTTTTGATACCCTCTTCAATTCTCTCACCTAATTTGATAATGTCAGAAAACTTGTGGTTCTCAATCATCATCAGCCGTTCATAGTACTGCGGGTCATGAGCGTGGATAAAGAACTTGTTCATTTGCTCTTCTTCTAAGGGGGGTCTGACCTTAAAAGCTTCGGACCTCCAGTGAGTAGCATACTCGCGAAACATCTCTATGGGCTTCTTCTTCAAATTCTGGATATAGAACATGTCTGGTGCGTTCTCTGTATTAAACCTGAATCTGTCCATAAAGTTAGATGCCATGCCTACCCAGCTTGACCACTTCTAGGGATCTTGGCTGATGTACCAAGATAATGCATCTCCTTTCAAACTTCTCATGAACAGCTTCATGTGGATCCTTTCATCCTTCCTTACTCCAACCAGCTTGTCGCAATATGTCCTCAAATGGACCCTTAGATCACCCGTACCATCAAACATTTCGAACTTAGGAGGTTTGTACCCCTTAGGCAGTTCGACATCAGGCTGTATGCAAAGGTCCTCATAGTTTAGCCCCTCAATTCCTTTGCTTCCCTCGACGCCCTGAATCCGGCTGGTCAATTTCTTAAGTTCCTCGGCCAAGTTCCTGATAAGTAGATCATTTTCATCAAATTCAAGTGTGCCTGAGATAGGTTGGGTGGAGTGTGGCATGGTCTCCACATAGATAGGAGTGTTATGGTGGCCTGGTGTATGGGTGTGGAAATGGTCGTTTGTGGAGTTCTGAGGTTCTGAGATGAGTAGTGGAGTGTTGTTTGGGGCATGGTAGGTGTTACATTGGTTCTTTGGTGGAGCAGCAAGATGGTGAGGTGCAGGATGATTCTGCTGTGTTGGGATGTTTTGAGGAGGTGTAGGGTTTTGAGTGTTGGGGAAGTTGAATCTGTGGTGTTAAGGGAAAATGACAAGTTTGCCAGATTCCGAACCTGATCGAGCTCTTTTTGGAATTTTAGCAGTTTCTGTTCAAGTTGTGACACATTCTCGTTAGGAACCCGAATACCCTTGCTATTAGTGGCCTCTACCCGTTCAACTGTGTTCTCCTTCCTGATGTTGTTCAAATCTTACATCTTGTCTTTATTCTTGCCTTTAATGGGACTAAGAGGAGGAGTGGGTGGAAGGCCCTTGGATCTCGTGAAATAAGATGATGATTCCAGAGCACACGAACTAACCTTTGGTAAGGGGAATAATAAAACAAAAATAAAACAAAAGGTAATCAAGTTAGTGAGGATTATAAAAAGTATTGCAATATTTAAACACATAGTGCGGGAATGTAAAGTGTGTCCTAATTTGGGAACCTCTTTGTGCCCGAGGTAGGCCTAGCAACAAATTGATTTGGAGAACTTAGAATGCCAAATGTCGCATTTTATTGATAGAAATAGACGAATCCCAAAACGACACTAAATAAACAAGAAAAAAAGTCACTAATGGCCATTGGCATTATTACATCCATAAAGCAAAAAAGGTAAACGCCTATCTACTTGGTCCCATAAGGACCTTCCTCAGACTCGGCATCCCTGGCTCCATCGAACAGCTTCCCCAATTCACGAAGTCCCAGCAACAGATATGCTCTGGCTAGATGCCCACCTTCGGTCCCTTCAGCTTTTTGATAGTCTTCGACCCTTTTAAGAAATTTCCTCTCTAGTTCTACTATGCCTCGCTCCAAGTATCCTAGACTTTTATTGGCACTGATAGCCATGTCCTTTCATTACTCAATTATCTTCTGGTTAGATTCTTGTGTCTAGTGGTGTTCGATCTGTATTCACGGATCCTTTTGCGTAGTTGGTTGTACTTAACTTGTGCCTCGGCCTTTTCATCTATAATTTTGTGACCTCGAACAAACCCTGGCTGGCCCAGACCATCCCAATTGTCTTCCAACCAACCTGAATAGAAAGGAGTACAACCTATATGATATCTGTCTGGATCGATGGTGTCTTTCCTCATTACGATCTTGCAATGCCAAATGTGTTGGGCTTGGCACTTGTAGGGACTATCATCATTTTGGAAGTCAGCTCGGAAATGGCTCATCTTGTCGACCCTGGGTATGACTTGCTTCCTACCTGCTTGCCTCATAACTCAAAGAGGGACGTAAGGGTATGTTCCTCTTAGACCAATCAGTATCAGGAAAGGTGCATCTCTGGATCGGGCGATAAACTCCTCTATCGGAAACCACTCGAACATCCATTGAACCTACTCTTCAGTCAGATTATCGAAGAGCTCAACCCATCCATTGGCATTCTCAGGCTGAGCGAACATGTCGGGAATGTAATTCATTCGCTTTGGATGGTGAAAAGTGATGTGGTCATCCCAGTCCCTCCACTGAATTTCTTGTTGGTATTCGCCCTTTTGGAGATGTTCCATGAGCCAAAGCTGAAGTAGTAGATTACAACCTTCAAAGTGTCTCGCTCCTCGTTGATACTTCTCTAAGTCTCGGTATATGTCATCAATGATCATGGGAACAATGTTGAATGTCTGCCCACCAATCCCCTCCATTAGGGTCTTGGTTACCATAGCCAGCCTAGTATGGATTCTCCCTTTCTTCATCGGAAACACGATCAGACCCAAGAAGTAAAACATGAAGACAAACACCGTACAATGAATATGTCACAAGTACGTGATGGCAAACTCGTTAGGGTAGGTACGGAATAATTTTCTATGACCGTATCTTTCATACAAAAAGGGATGTATGATTCCTTCAGGCATGTCAATTCTGCATTCTTCTTCAGACCCATCATTTTAAGGAAACCCTTGCCTGTGCGGTTCTCAGGCATTAGCAAACACA
Organism: Nicotiana sylvestris; assembly: GCF_000393655.2. Classification (NCBI taxonomy): domain Eukaryota; kingdom Viridiplantae; phylum Streptophyta; class Magnoliopsida; order Solanales; family Solanaceae; genus Nicotiana; species Nicotiana sylvestris. The sequence continues at coordinate 52,314,899 of NC_091065.1, forward strand.
AAGTTTCCCACACTAGACCGGCCAGTCCTCCTATCTCCTCTAGCAAATGTGTCATCTCAATTTCCCCAAAGCGGAATACGGCCCTTTCACAATCCTAAAACAATGTAGCAGCTTCTATGATCATGTTGTTAGGTTGGATCTCCAAGAGGGATGGTAGATTACCCAGATATTTTCTGATGAGGGTTTTGTCACTAGAATGTAGATCTTCCCACCAACTTAGCAATCTTGGGTGGATATTGGTGACCATGCCGAATCTAGGGACTTCGTGCCTCATATTTCTGCAAGACAAACAAGGTTAGGCCCTTACCCCCACCAGACTCGACTATTTAATATCAACAATTAGCATGAAGCATTTGGTTCTCCAAATAAATGCACAGAACGTGATGATGTCCGTTTTGGTTTAGGGAAACCCAGTGGACTTTTGGACAAGGCTATCTTAAAGGATCATTATGTGGACAACATAACTGACCCGGCTAGGTTTGACCATGATGCATGTGCAGTTCAAATAGAGTAAGGTTTCTATGGGGTTTTAGACTGGTACCCTTGAGCTGACAACTCAAGGGGGAAGGCACAGAATCGTCAACTGCACCGCTGATCGACTAGTTTTACCGCAAATATGCCTTTCCGAATTTAGGGGTAATAATATAGGAAGAGCGCAACTACTCATCAAGCGTTGCTATAGTATTTGTTTGGCACGAGTGGAGTATGATGTTGAGCATGATTATGCAATAATTAAAAGCATGTTGACATGTATTTGCACGTTAAGAAAACGATAAATACAGTAGTTTCATAAATTTAAAGCAGTTATAAAGGAAAGAAACAAGAAAAGATATGTCAGTTTTGCTTTTGAAGAAGAAATTAAATATTTAAAGAAATTAAACAAGTAATTTCACATAGGGAGGTACAAATTCCCAAGAACAATCTGAAATGGTAAAAGCCTGAATATCCCAGCAGAGTCGCCATGTTGTCGCGCCCCCTTTTCCCCCTTTCGTGGAATCAGATTTATGACATTTTTTTCTATGGGCCAACTCTTTCCTTTTGGGAAAAGGGTTTTGCAATTTTGAAGAGTCGCCACCTAATGATTTTTAAGGTGCGTTAGGGCATCTACAGGGTTCATTTGTAGCGACGTTTGGTAACCACAGATAGCGTAAGAGCTTGAAAGTATCCTAAGGGGAAGGTGTTAGGCACCCCTCAGGATCCACTAGCGTGGTTCCCGGCCAGACAGTTTTTGTGAATTTTTGCAATTAGCAAGTAGACAAGTAGGGCTCGAATAGTAGGGGATTTAGGTTCACATACACAAGTGTTTGAAAACAATTAGTGAAAAGCAAGATTTTTGAGAAAAATTACAATCTAAGCCTAAAAGGGGGAGGGGTCCTAGGTTTTATAATAATATGGATCACATCAATGCAATACCCGATATGACACTCCTCAAAATAGGGGCTACACGTGGTATTAGCGCACCGGTTATCATATCCATATCTACCTTTTCCCGCCCGTCAAGGTAATTAAAGCAAGGGTTAGTCTCGACCCTTATTACATGCTGCTACTCGTCCCTTCCTATCAGTCCCGGAGAAATTTAGGACTCCTACCCTATAAGAAGGAGATTCTAGGCAGACCTTCAGGTTTAAAGGCAAAATACTAAGGCGACATACAAAACAGGCAGGACTGCATTTAAAGGGTGAAAACATAGAAACAAGTAGAAGGCTCAGATATACCTCCACAAATAATGCACATAGACAACATGACTCACACATAATTAAGGTCTATATTTGAAGTCTAAAGTATGGTATCTAAGTGATATCAGCAGAACCAGATTTATTATATGACTCAAAAAAGAAATCCGAATCAGGTTTGCCTACTGATTTTAACAGTTGATAATTAAACAAAGGTGGCTCTACTTTTATTTAAGTTATTACCTAAGGTTTGCCTAGGCGTAAAGCAATATGCAGTAGTTATTAAGAAATAAAGGACGGTTTGGAAATTGTTTTGCCCTAAGAGCATGTTGTTCTAGTCGACACAAAATGCAGAGATTATCACCGGTTATTTTAAGCGGGATAATCAAGTGTGGAGCTGTTTTTACCTCTTTTATAATCAGCAATTTACTCTAAGTGTGAATGCAAGTACAAATGAGATCCTAAAACATGGTATCTAAGATGCGTGTATAAAACTCATGATGCAGAATTTCTAGAGCAGGGTTTCTAAATGTACATGGCAGGATTGCAGAATTTTCTAAGAGCAGGATTTCTAAATGCACATGGCAACGTAGAACATAACAGTAAAGTGTTAATTATTAGCAGATTTTAACACATGATTTTGTAAAGGTGCACATGCTGAAACAATAAACATGAGTCCTAAAGGCATGATTTCTAATGCATGCATGCGCCTTAAGCATGGTTTCTATTGCGCAATTAGGAACATAAACCTAGTAACATGTTTTCTACCTTTAACAACTATAGCATACATATTTACCCCCATCTCTTTTCACTAGCCAACCTCAATACTTGTTTACAACAAGTTATTACAGACCGACATTGAAATGAATTACATAATAAAAATAAGAAGTTACACTATAGGAAGCCAAATTAGGACTTCCTCTCTGAGTTATGTAATCAATCATCTCAAGTGCCCAGATTGTTCATAGCTTTCCCTCATATCTAGGTGTGTCAGAGTTCCCTAAGGACCTCAAGGGATCCCGGGCAGTGCTCACACCTAGATTTCATTGCCAAGATAGAGTAAGTATAGTGTGGAAAGGCCAGCTTTCATGCGTCCAAGTTCAGAGGGAGCTCAAGGGTCCCAAGGCAAGGCTCACACAAAAGGGGCAGAACCTAGCATTCTAAAAGTATAGTGAAAGTGCAAAACACATGTTTGAAAGGAGTTTGTTTACAAACCAGACTGACAAGTCCATTTTGAAAGTAATTAGTAACAGAAATGATTGAAATCAGTTGGAGTAGTAAATAAGACTCAAACACCTTAAGATAGGATCACACACATAATCCAAATGGATTCAGTAGTCACACAGGGGGTCAAGGGATTTGGGGATACACAGACATTTGACTGTAAACACATAACCCCAGCAAGAGTCTTAGGACTGGTTTGGGACATGCTCAGCAATAGTTGATACTGGCACAATCACAATCCAGTCAGAAAGAACACAAACACATGGAAGGGAAAGGGATTTGGGATTCACAAGATGGTAAGTACATAGTAAGTGATTGACAAGGCATACTTTGAAACACACATAGGGGAATGCATTAATCTAAAGGGAAGGGGAGACATAACAGCATGCTAATCATATAACCCAACTACAGGTTTCACAACAGAACCACATGTAGAAATAGACTAGAAATGAGCGAAAACTGAAACAATAAGAGAAGCATGTTGTTGTTAAAGCTTTAATATTATACTAGGACATACCAGTTAAGGAAGCAAAGTGCAGAAAAGTAAAAGCAGGTAGAATTCCACAGTCTAGCCTTGACTTTCAGTCGGCTAGACAAGCAGTAGCACAAGTAGTAGAGAAAGAAGAGAGAGTTTCAGTGTGTATGTGTGTGTTCTGACCCAGTTGTTCGTGTCCTGTTAATGAAAGACTTAGGGTATTTATAGCTTTGAAAATAAGTGAAAAATAAGGTAACAAGTAAAAGTTTAGCACAATTATGGAAGTAATCACAATTAGAACCCAATTAATACAAGTACTTCCCTTTAATCAAGGAATTACAGCTCAAACGGATACTAACAGGGATAATTAAGGAAAGAAAATCAGTTTGAGAAAGATTGGGTTTTACCATATAAGGGGTAGTAAAAGTATAAAGTATATAATTGAGTCTAAGTACAGAATTCACTTAATTTGAGGAAAGGATTCAGCAAGAATGAAGCACCACAGTAAATAAGGGAATGGAATCAATCAACTTAAACAAACGAGTAAAATTTTAGGGGTCTATAAGAGAACTTTGCAATCAAACCATAACTTAAGGAAATCAGGATCAATCAAAAGGGAGTCATGATTCTGCACTTCGACATATAAATAGAGAAGAATGAACAGGCATATCAGACATGCAAGGTCAACCATATTGACAAAAGAAACAAACTAGATGAACACAAACATACAGCAGTGACATGAGTAGGCTAAGGGCTCAGTAGAAAAAAGAACCTACTCAAAGAATGGTAATCAACAAGTCAAGTTTTCATGGTTAGCACATAGAACTAGAGTTAAAAACCAACCTAACAGGCAAAGAAGATCAGGCCAACACACAAAACAAGTAAGGAGAGTCTTTAAAACTCACAGTAACAAGTTCTTTAAGAAATTAGGGTTTTAACATAGTTGAGTCAAAAAGCAATGAGAACTCAGAATCAGTTAAGATAAACAAAGAAAAGGATCCAACTATAGAGAACTCAATCGAAACAGGTATACATACAAATCAAGTAAACAAAGACAGTTCCAGAACCCCGGATAGAACCAAAACAAATAGGGTTTTCATCGTGATGAATCAGGTATAAGAAAACATAAATAAACCATTTAAACATAGTGAAATCATAAGACGTTACTAAAAATCAGAGGAGAAGTCTTTTAAAAGAGGTTAAGAAACCCTAATCTTGAAGACGGAGAGTCACTTTTAAAAAAAATGGAAAAACCTTTGAGAAAAACACCAAGAGGTTCATAATATACATAGATCTAATAGAGATCTAAAAGAAAATCGGAAAATATTTAAAGTTAGGGTTTCCGAGAACCCAGAAAAAGTGAGAAAACTTCGAAAAGTTACCGATTTAACCGGAAAAGTCATAGATCTTACTCGAATTGCCATGGATGGCCGAAAAATGACATGGGAAACCATGGGAGGTGAGTGAACTGCCTCTAGTTCACTTTAAGGCCTCAAAATGACGACATGTGCTCAAGAAGGAGCCATAAGGCTGGTAGGTGGTGAGACCCCCATAGATTAAGGCAAGGAGACAGTCGGAGAAGGTGGATGAAGTTCATTGGAGAGGAGGGGAGGGGAGAAGGTTCTAGAGAGAACCAGAGATAGAGAAAGAGAGAGAGAGAGATGAGAGTCGGTTGAGTGAAGGAATGAGAGGGTTTGGGGGGTCGTTTGGGTTTAATTTAGGAAGGGGGAATGGGGACCGTTGATCTGAATGATCAACTGTCTAGATTGAATGGGGTAGGTGGGTCGGGTTATAAAATTGGGTTTGGGAATTGGGGTCTTGATTTGGCTGTAATTAAAAGCCAAATTGGCTATATTTTAAATAGCCATTTTTTCTATTTAATTTATAAAAAATAGTAAATAATTTCTGAAAACTAATTTAAAGATCTAAAATGATTTATAATACAAAATTAAAAATTTAAAAATATAGGATCCAATTTTACATGTATAAAACATAATTAAACCTTAAAATGGCTTATATTGCAATTATGTGCAATTTAGCTTTAAAAATACTAAATGTAATTGTAAAAATACATAAAAATTACTTTAGTCATATTTTGGCATAAATATAGAAATACAATAGAAGAATTATCAAAAATAATTATTGGGGATTTTATGGGTACAATGGAGAAAATAAATCAATTTAAAATCTTTAAAATTATGAAACAAAATGATAAAATAGTTGGACATGCTTATATATGCATATGTATGCTATTTTGAAGGTATTTTGCATATTCAAAATATATAGGGAAAAAACTGGGTATCAACAGCTTCCACGTCTCAATCACGAGAAAGCGTTCAGTTTCTGGAGTTTCATCGGGCAGTACAGGAACATCTTCCTTGATGAACTTCTAGAGACTTAGAGTAGTCAAATAGAAGAACATCTTTTGCTGCCAATGCTTGAAATCAATCCCAGAAAATTTTTCGGGTTTCTCCGCCGATGCAATGCTGCCGGTGTTGTTTGGCTCGTTGAGGTATTGGCAGTCACCATTGGAACAGCTTGGTTCACATTATCATTAGTCATTTCTGTAAAAGAATGACATAAACGTTAAAATTACGTAGATTTTCATCTCCAACAGAGTACAAAACCACAGAGGTTTTACTCTCCAAAAATAGTGAGTACAAATACAGAAAATATATTAAATTCCCTAAGCTTGTTAGTAAACTGTATTTGTAAAATAATTCTGGAAAATATAAATGAACATAAACAGAAACAGAATTTTAATCCGAGCCCACTTTATTCATAGTGATTCCTTAAGGAATTTAATCCCCTCCTAGTACCCAAGGTTATGGATTATTTCCTCCCGGGATAGAATGAATTACACACTGGTGTAATGGTACTTTAAACCCTAGTGTTTTAGCGAACACAAAGTTCGGTAGCAAATCACACTTATTGTTGCTTTGTTTGATGTTAAAAGTATGCAGAAGAAGGAGGAGAAACTCAGAAAATCATATGGAAATTCTGAGCAGAATAGACTTGTTTTTATAGCCAAAGTTGGGCTGAAATCTGAAAGGTGCAACTCTTCAGAATGGTTGTTTATGCAAAACGGCCACAGCATAAATGCCATAACATAAATGGCTATTTACTCAACAATAAAGAGGGAAAATTGAATAGGGTAGTTTAATTTTCATTTACACAACTGAAAAACGGATTGGAGGATTTAATATTAATATTCTGTTATTAAAACAAATATTTAATAATATTTCTACTAATATTTTACTATTAACAAAAAAATTTGGTCCAAAAAATTAATCAATCGATTGATCATTTGACCAAATCCAAATCCGAAGCCGAAGCCGAGCGAGCGACGACGACGACGGCACGAGGCCTGCCTTCTTCTCAACTCTTTAAGAGCTAGAAGAAGAGAAATTGCTTATATACCCATAAAAAACCTCTTCCTCTTCCAATATGGGACAATGTCCCTTTGCCAAGGGGGAAACATAAAATTTTACTCAAAAATTTCATTTCCCTCCATTTCCCATTCACCCTCTTTTAAGTATTTAATATACTTAAATACATAAAATTCCAACAATCCCCCACACGAATGGGGAATGGCTATATCACGGAAACATGCATGAAAAACTGTGTGATTCGCAAGCAAGGACTAATTGCATCTGGATAAGTAGGTTTCTCTTTGAACTTTTCGTAGTGAACTTATGTTAGATATACTCAATCAATCGGTAGATTTGATATCTTTGAACCGTTGAACTTTGATGTATACCTAGACAACCACAAGTCACACAACCAACCCCTAACCATCTTCAGTTCTCATTGTTATGTTCGTTTCAGCCATGAACACCGCCTGGTTTCATAAGTGCATAGAGAACTGGCCTTGCAAGATTCTCCTTGAAGTGGCTAACACTTCACACTTACATAGGTGATTCCTAAACGTGTCATCCCGTAGATACACTATTTGATATAGCCCGTATCAAATTTAGAAATCATTAAATAGCCTTAATGCTTTATCCTTGGTACTGAACATTGTCTCATCACGAGAATGGACCAAAAGTTTAGTTGTCAATGTTGAACCATCATTAATGACTTTGTTTAATCTCCTTGAACCTAGATCTTGGGATCTCCAGTATTTTAGGTAGAGTTACCGCCACCATGACTTGTTCTCGGCCACAGTCTCATTCCCCTTGATGACTTCTCAACTACCTCTCTAGTTACGCCTTTTGTAAGTGGATCTGACACATTATCACTTGACTTTACATAATCAATCGTGATAATTCCTCTAGAGAGTAATTGTCTAACGGTTTTATGTCTTCGTCGTATATGACGATATTTACCATTATACATAACGCTCCCAGCCCTTCCAATTGTTGCTTGACTATCGCAATATATGCATATTTGTATCACGACCCCAGTTCGCCCTATGTGAACCATCATGACAGTACCTAGTCTCGACGACTAGGTAAGCCTAAAACGCGGAAGATAAACCAAATTTGTGGAAGAAAGAAAACAATTTAAAATAGAAATAGTGTAATAAAACAACATTTGAAAGTGCCACTCGGCATACACAGTACCAACTCACATAAACCAATATAGTTTTCCCAAAACCCGAAAACCCATGAATCACAAGCTATGAATAAAATAAAAATGCTCTAACTCCGAAATGTCTACATCAACAGAAGAAAATAGAAGGGTTGTCACTACAAGATAGAATAGAAAGGGACTCATCGGTCTGTGAACGCAGTAGATATACCTCGAAATCTCTGAAGCAGTTGCCTCGCCTCAAGGGTGATAGGACTGAGTCAAGGTACCTAGATCTGCATATGAAAAACTTGCGCAGAAAGGGCATGAGTACACCACAGCGGTACTCAATAAGTGTCAAGCCTAACCTCGGTCAGGTAGTGACGAGGAAGGTCAGGGCTCTACTGAGGTGAAATAAAATATAAAGTTCGATATTGTAGAATAAGACAGTATAATTAAGTGCAACAGTAAGAAATAACATAGGATAGAAAGAACATCAACTAGAACAGAGACAATATAATCACGGAAAGGAAATACAACTCAACACAAAGGCAACAATCGGGGTACCTTCCAGGATACCATCTTGTAGTCCCAATTACATCTATTCAGTGGATCTCCCAGGATCCCATACCGTAGTCCAACTATCAGTGCGCGGGGATCTATCGGAATCCCGATCCGTAGTCCCAAATATAAATACCCAATACTGGGGGAATCTACCGGGTGCAGTCCCGTAGTTCGATATAACTGTGCAGGGGGATCTACCGGAATCCCACATTCATAGTCCCAAATAAACAGACAAGGGGGATCTACCGGAATCCCACATCTATAGTCCCAATGTAAATACACAGTAGCAACAGGAAAATATTCAGCAAATGTCAATTTCGTATTAAGGTAAACAAGTAATTCTAGTCTAGCATTCTGCACAGAATTCAGGTAAAACTGTTTGAACAAATAAAGCAATTTCACTCAGACATGTTTTCCTATGCTAACAACAGGCTTAAAGTGCAAGTAATATAACAGGGAAGGAGACATACTAGTAATTACTTAATGAAACCCGAATTTTCAACAATTAGCACAAATACGCACTCGTCACCTCACGTATAGGGCATTTCAATTAACAGTAATATCAAATCCTAAGGGGAAGGTCCTCCACACAAGGTTAGGCAAGCCACTTACCTCAAATTGGCTCAAAATCAACTCGAAACCACGTTCTTGCCACGAGTACGCAACTCCTAATGGCCCAAATCTATTCAATTCAACTGCATAATGTAAATAACACTTCAAGTAACTGATTCTACAATTAAATTCTAAGCTAATACGTGAAATTAGGTAAAATGACCAAAAACGCTCTCGGGCCCATGTCTCGGAATTAAGTAAAATTTACATTTCCAGAATCCTCACACTTTCACGCGTTCAGTCATACCAAAAGTACCAAAATCGGACCTCAAATGGTCCCTCAAATCATCACTCAAGGTATTTAATTAATCAAGCCCTAACCCCCAAATTACCACTGATTGTCCTTAATTTTTTCATGCATATAATGATAAAAATCACTCCAATAAAGATTTTAGGGACAAAAGACCTTACCCCAATGAACTCCTCTGAAAATCCCTCTTGAAAAGTGCTCTCCAAGCTTCTTCTTGTTTGAAAAGAGGTGGAAAATGGCTAAAATTCACGAAGGCAAGTATTTATATGTTCTGCCCAGCGATTTCCACATTTGCGGCCTGATGCGGTCCCGCTTTTGCGGACCAATGGTCGCATTTGCGACAATCACTAACTCAGCCTGATTCCGCATCTGCGACTCCCCATCCGCAGATACAGTACCGCTCCTGCGAAAATTCTACCACTTCTACGGCTCCTGCTGAACCTCCCCATTTCCGCTTCTGTGATGCCAAATGCCGCTTCTGCAGCTCTGCACTTGCGGTCCCACACTCGCAGGTGCCGTTATGATAGAAAACCAGCTAAAGCTGCAACTCCAAACTCCAAAATCCTTCTGTCAACCATCTGAAATCATCCCGAGGCCCCCGGGACCTCAACCAAAGGCACCAACAAGTCTAATACCACTGTCCAAATTTATACCAATACTTGAAACACCTAAAACAACATCGAAACGACGAATGAACCACTGATTCAAGCCTAAAAATTCTAAAACTCTAAAAATACACTTTCGGTCAAAAAGTCTATCAAACCTCGTCCGAATGACCTGAAGTTTTGTACACACATCACATTCAACACTATGGAGCTACTCCAACTTCCGGAATTCCTTTCCGACCGTCGAATCAAAATCTCACTATCGAACCGGAAACTTCAAAATTTGAACTTTCGGCATTTCAAGCCTAAATTAACTACGGACCTCTTAAACACAATCTGAACACGATCCTAAGCCCAAAACCACCCCACGGATCTAGCGGAACCATCGGAATTCCATTCCGAGGCCGTCTTCACACTGTTCCGACTACGATCAACTTTTTAACACTTAAGCTCTCATTTAGGGACTAAGTGTCCCAGAACTCTCCGAAACTCAAAACAGAACATCCCGGCAAATAAAAATAGCAGAAATAAACACGGGGAAAGTAGTTAATAGGGGATCATGGTGTTAATTCTTAAGACGACCGGACGGGTCATCACATCCTCTTACACTTAAACATTTGTTCGTCCTCGAACGAGCATAGAGACATACCTGAAGTAGTGAAAAGATGAGGGTAACGGCTGCGCATATCCTGCTCGGTCTCCCAGGTCGCCTCCTCGACCGGCTGACCCCACCACTGAACCTTCACTGATGCAATATTCTTTGACTTCAGCTTTCTAACTTGCCTATCCAATATTGCCATTAGCGCCTTTACAGAGGATAGATCCTTGCCCAACTGGACTGAACTGAAATCTAATACGTGCGACGGATCACCGTGATACCTCCAGAGCGTCGAAACATGAAATACCAAATGAACTCCTGCCAAGCTGGGAGGTAAGGCACGCTCATAAGCAACCTCCCCAACACCCCTAAATATCTCAAAAGGGCCAATAAACCTCGGACTCAACTTTCCTTTCTTGCCAAATGTCATAATACCCTTCATAAGCGAAACCCGAAGCAGAACCCGCTCCCCAACCATATAGGAAACATCATGAACCTTCTGGTCTGCGTAACTCTTCTGTCGGGAATGGGCGGTACGGAGTCTATCCTGAATCACCTTAATCTTCTCCAAAGCATCCTGTACCAAGTCTGTGCCCAATAATCTGGCCTCACCCAGCTCAAACCAACCCACCGGGGACCTATACCGCCTACCATATAAGGCCTCGTACGGTGCTATCTGAATGCTGAACTTATAGCTGTTGTTGTAGGTAAACTCTTCTAGTGGCAAGAACTGATCCCAAGACCCTCCAAATGCAATCACACACATACGGAGCATATCCTAAAGAATCTGAATAGTGCACTCGGACTGTCCATCCGTTTAAGGGTGAAATGTTGTACTCAACTCCACCCGAGTACCCAACTCGTGTTGTACGACCCTCTAGAACCGTGAAGTGAACTGAGTACCCCTATTTGAAATGATGGAAACTGGAATACCATGCAGACGAACAATCTCCCGAACATAAATATCTGCTAGTCGCTACGAAGAACAGGTAGTACTCACAGGAATGAAGTGTGTGGACTTGGTCAGTCGATCTACAATCACCCAAATAGCATCGAACTTTCTCAAAGTCTATGGGAGCCCAACTACAAAGTCCATGGTGATCCTCTCCCACTTCCACTCCGAAATTTCTATCTGCTGAAGCAACCCACCCGGTCTCTGGTGCTCATACTTCACCTGCTGACAGTTGAGGCACCAAGCTACAAATCCAACTATATCTTTCTTTATCCGCCTCCACCAGTAGTGCATCCTCAAATCCTGATACATCTTCGCGGCACCCGGATGAATGGAATACCGTGAACTATGGGCCTCCTCCATAATCAATTCTCGAAGTCCATCAACATTGGGTACACAAATCCGATCTTGCATCCTCAATACCCCGTCATCACCAATAGTCACATCTCTGGCATCACTATGCTGAACATTGTCCTTGAGGACAAGCAAATAAGGGTCATCATACTGATGCCCCCTGATACGATCAAATAAGGAAAACCGAGAAACCACGTAAGCTAGAACCCGACTGGGATCCAAAAGATCAAATCTCACAAACTAGCTAGCTAAGGCCTGAACATCCATCGCCATAGGCCTCTCCGATGCTGGTAAATAAGCCAAACTCCCCAAACTCTCTACCCGGTGACTCAAGGCATCGGCTACCACATTGGCCTTGCCCGGGTGATACAAAATAGTAATATTATAGTCCTTCAGCAACTCTAACCACCTCCTCTGGCACAAATTTAAATCATTTTGCTTGAATAGGTACTGCAAGCTCCGATGATCAGTATAAATCTCACAAGGCACACCGTACAAATAATGACGCCAGATCTTCAGGGCATGAACAATGGCAGATAACTCTAGGTCGTGGACTGGATAATTCTTCTCATGAACCTTCAACTGTCTGGACGTGTAGGCAATCACCCTACCGTCCTGCTTCAAAACCGCTCCAAGGCCAATCCTCGAGGCATCACAATAGACAGCGTAAGCCCCCGAACTTGTAGGCAATATCAACACTGGGGTTGTAGTCAAAGCTGTCTTGAGCTTCTAAAAGCTCGCCTCACACTCTTCCGTCCACTGGAACGGAGCACCCTTTTAGGTTAGTCTGGTCATAGGGGCTGTAATCGACAAAAACCCCGCAACAAAACGATGGTAATAACCTGCCAAGCCATGAAAACTACGGATCTCTATAGCTGAGGATGGTCTGGGCCAACTCTGCACGGCCTCTACTTTCTTCGAATCCACCTGAATACCCCCACTCGATACCACGTGGTCTAAGAATGCCACGGAATCCAACCAAAACTCACATTTCAAGAACTTAGCATATAACTTCTTTTTTCTCAAGGTCTGGAGCACTGTCCTCAGGTGCTACTCATGATCTTCCAGACTCTGGGAATACACCAGAATATCATTCTCTAAAGACAATGACGAATGAGTTAAGATATGTTCGGAACACATTGTGCATGAAATGCATAAAGGCTGTTGGGGCATTGGTCAGCCCAAATGACATAACAAGAAACTCGTAATGACCATACCGAGTCCTGAAATCAGTCTTCAGGATATCTGGCTCCCGAATCTTCAATTGATGGTAACCTGAGCACAAGTCAATCTTAGAAAACACTCGTGTGCCCTGAAGCTGGTCAAATAGATCATCAATACGAGGCAAAGGATAACGGTTCTTCATTGTAACCTTGTTCAACTAGCGATAATCAATACACATACGCATAGAACCATCCTTTTTCTTCACAAACAAGACAGGAGCACCCCAAGGTGATACATTGGGCCAAATAAAACCCTTATCAAGAAATTCTTGTAAGTGATCCTTCAACTTAGGAGGAGCCATATGATACGGAGGAATAGAAATGGGCTGAGTACCCGGCAATAGATCAATGCCGAAATCAATATCTCTATTAGGCGGCGTGCCCGAAAGATCAACTGGAAACACATCGGGAAAATCTCGTACTACTGGGATTGAATCAACTAAAGGGGTATCAACATTGACATCTCTCACATAAGCTAGATACGCATCACACCCCTTCTCAACCATACACTGAGCTTTAAGAAAAGAAAAAACTCTAATGGGAGTATGATCTAAAGTACCTCTCCACTCAACACGCAGTACACCTGGCATAGCCAGCGTTACGATTTTAGCGTGATAATCAAGAATAGCATAATGGGGCGACAACTAGTCCATGCCCAAGATAATATCAAAATCTACCATGCTGAGTAACAACAAGTCGGCTCTGGTATCAAAACCACTAAGAGCAACCAAACACGACCGATAAATGCGGTTCACAACAAGAGAATCTCCCACAAGAGTAGAAACATAAATAGGGGAACTCAAAGAATCTTGAGGTACACCCAAATGCAGAGCAAAATAAGAAGACACATAAGAGTAAGTGGAGCTTGAATCGAATAGAACTGATGCATCTATGTGACAAACCAGTATAATACCTATGATGATAGAATCGGAGGCAACAACCTCGATACGGGCAGGAAGGGCATAGTATCTGGCCTGGCCTCCCCCTCTAGGGCGACCTCTACCTCCCCGACCTCTACCTCTAGTTGGCTGAGCAAGCGAGGTAGCAACTGGAGCTGTAATCATACCTTGAGAACTCTCTGGGGCACACTATGGCTGAGAAGTCTATGGAGGTGCACCCCTCCCAAGTCTGTGGCAATTCCTTACCATATGGCGTGTGTCACCACACTCAAAACAAGCTCTGGGAGGATGTGGAGGCTATGACTAGCTCGGGCCAGGTCTGCTGGACTGACCTATGAAAGCACCCCGTGCAGGAGGCGCGCTAGAAATTGGAGGTGCATACTAAGGCTCCTGAGGTCAAAGAGGAGCTAGAATACCACTGGCTGCTGGAAGAGCTGAATGAATAGGGCAACTCATATAACCCCTACCATGACGACCTGCCGCTGGGGCACGGGCACTAGAATAATGGCCCGACTCTCGAAACCTTTTGGCCTCCCTCTCCTCTCTCTTTCCCTAGCATACATACCCTCAATCCTTCTAGCAATGCTCACCACCTGCTGATAAGAAATATCTATCTCCAACCCACGAGCCATGATAGACTTGATGTTGGGAATAAGGCCCTCAATAAACCGGCGAACCCTCTCGCAAACAGTAGAAACCAAGGCTGGTGCATGTCTAGTCAAACTAGTGTAACGAACAGTATACTCTGAGACAGTTATAGCACCCTGGTGCAAATGCTCAAACTCTACGCGCCATGCGTCCCTAAGGCTCTGAAGAACATACTCTCTCAGGAACAGATCTGAAAACTGAGTCCAAGTTAGTGAAGCAGCCTCATCTGGACTATCTAACTCATAGGTGCGCCACCACTCATAGGCGGCTCCTCAAAGCTGGAAAGTAGTGAAGGAAACCACGCTCGATCCTGATATACCCATGGTACAGAGAATATGGTAACACTCATCTAGAAATCCCAGAGCACCATTCAATGCTAGACCACTGAATACAGGAGGTTTGTACTTCTTGAACCTCTCAAGCCTCAACTACTCGCCCTCGGAAACTGCTGCCCTGTCCTCGGGCTGATCTCGGACTGCAGGCTGTATAGGAATAATCTCAGGGACCTGCTCAACATGCACTTGCTGCTCAGGAGTGGGGGTGGCGGGAGTCTGTGCTCCTCCCCCGGCCTGAGACGTAGCTGCATCTAGGGAAAGCAACCCTGCCTAAGCCAAAGTGGTGTACATGCTCATGAACTGTGCCAGAGGTTCCTAAAGTGCTGGAGTAGTAGTAGAAGTAGGCATATCAGATGCCTGGACTCCAGCTGGAACTGCTGGTGGTACCTCGGTGGCATCTCATGCAGGTGCTCTGGCTGCACCACGTGCGTGTCCTCGACCTCTACCCCGGCCCCGGCCCCAGCCTCTGATGGTTGCAGTAGGGGCACGGGGTGCCTGATCATCTCGGGTAGCGCATGTCCTCACCATCTATGAGAGAATAGAAGAAAGAAGTTTAGAATTATGACATCAAATCTCGCACGACAAGGAAATCAAATGAAGTGGAAATTTTCCTAATGGTTATATAGCTTCTCGTAGATAAGTACAAACGTCTATGTGCCGATCAACGAGACTCTAATAAACCGGCTTATGATTCATGACTCCTATGAACCTAGAGCTCTGATACCAACTTGTCACGACCCCGGTTCGCCCTCCATGAACCATCGTGACGGCACCTAGTCTCTACGACTAGGTAAGCCTAAAACGCGGAAGATAAACCAAATTTGCAGAAGAAAAGAAAACAATTTAAAACAGAAATAGTGTAATAAAACAGCATTTGAAAGTGCCACTCGGTATACACAGTATCACCTCTCATAAACCAATATAGTTTTCCCAAAACCTGGAAACCCATGAATTACAAGCTACGAATATAATAAAAATGCTCTAACTCCGGAATGTCTACATCAATAAAAGAAAATATAAGGGTTGTCACTACATGATACAATGGAAAGGGACTCCTCGGTCTGCGAATAGGCAGATATACCTCGAAGTCTCTGGAGCAGTCGCCTCGCCTCAAGGGTGATAGGACTGAGTCAAGGTACCTGGATCTGCACATGAAAACATGTGCAGAAAGGGCATGAGTACTCCACAACAGTACTCAGTAAGTGCCAAGCCTAACCTCAGTCGGGTAGTAATGAGGAAGGTTAGGGCCTACTGAGGTCAAATAAAATATAAAGTTCGACAGTGTAGAATAAGACAGTATAATTAACTGCAATAGTAAAAAATAACATAGGATAGAAAAAACAACAACTAGAACAGAGAAAAGATAATCACGGAAAGGAAATACAACTCAACACAGAGGTAACAACCGGGGTACCTTCCAGGATACCGTCCTGTAGTCCCAATTACATCTATCTAGTGGATCTCCCCGGATCCTGTCCAGTAGTCCAACTATTAGTGCAGGGGGATCTACCGGAACCCCGATCTGTAGTCCCAAATATAAATACCCAATATTGGGGGAATCTACCGGGTGTAGTCCCGTATTTCGTTATAACTGTGCAGGAGGATCAATTGGAATCCCACATCCGTAGTCTCAAATAAATAGACAAACCGGAATCCCACATCTGTAGTCCCAATGTAAATACACAGCAGCAACAGGAAAATATTCAGCAAATTCAATTTCATATTAAGGTAAACAAGTAATTCTAGTCTAGCATTCTGCACAGAATTCAGCTAAAACAGTTTGAACAAATAAAGCAATTAAATCACTTAGACATGTTTTTAACAGGGAAGGAGACATACTAGTAATTACTTAATGAAAATCGGATTTTCAACAATTAGCACAAGTACGCACTCGGCACCTCACGTATAGGGCATTTAAATTAACAGTAATACCAAATCCTAAGGGGAAAGTCCCCCACACAAGGTTAGGCAAGCCACTTACCTCGAACCGGCTAAAAATCAACTCGAAACCATGTTCTTGCCATGAGTACTCGACTCCAAATGGCCTAAATCTATTGAATTCAACTGCATAATGTAAATAACACTTCAAGTAACTGATTCTACAATTAAATTCTAAGCTAATACGTGAAATTAGGTAAAATGACCAAAAACGCTCTCGGGCCCATGTCTCGGAATTAAGTAAAATTTACATTTCCAGAATCCTCACACTTTCACGCGTTCAGTCATACCAAAAGTACCAAAATCGGACCTCAAATGGTCCCTCAAATCATCACTCAAGGTATTTAATTAATCAAGCTCTAACCCCCAAATTACCACTGATTGTCCTTAATTTTTTCATGCATATAATGATAAAAATCACTCTAATAAAGAGTTTAGGGACAAAAGACCTTACCCCAATGAACTCCTCTGAAAATCCCTCTTGAAAAGTGCTCTCCAAGCTTCTTATTGTTTGAAAAGAGGTGAAAAATGGCTATAATTCGCGAAGGCAAGTATTTATATGTTCTGCCTAGCGATTTTCGCATCTGCAACCCAGATGCGGTCCCGCTTTTGTGGACCAATGGTCGCATCTGCGACAATCACTAACTCAGCCTGATTTCGCATCTGCGACTCCCCATCCGCAGATGCGGTACCGCTCTTGCGGAAATTCTACCGCTTCTGCGGCTCCTGCTAAACCTCCCCATTTCCGCTTTTGCGATGCCAAATGCCATTTCTGTGGCTCCGCACCTGCGGTCCCACACTCATAGGTGCAGTTATGACACAAAACTAGCTGAAGCTGCAACTCCAAACTCCAAAATCCTTCTGTCAACCATCCAAAATCATCTCGAGGCCCGCGGGACCTCAACCAAAGGCACCAACAAGTCTAATACCATTGTCCAAAACTTATACCAATCCTTGAAACACCTAAAACAACATCGAGACGACGAATCAACCAGGGATTCAAGCCTAAAAATTCTAAAACTCTAAAAATACACTTTCGATCAAAAAGTCTATCAAACCTCGTCCGAATGACCTGAAATTTTGCACACATGTCACATTAAACACTACGCAGCCACTCCAACTTCCGGAATTCAATTTTGACCCTCAGATCAAAATCTCACTATCGAACCAGAAACTTCAAAATTTGACCTTTCGGCATTTCAAGCCTAAATTAGCTACGGATCTCCAAAACATAATTCGAATATGCTCCTAAGCCCATAACCACCCCACGGAGCTAACGGAACCATCGGAATTCCATTCTGAAGCCTTCTTCATACTATTCTGACTACGGTCAACTTTCTAACACTTAAGCTCTCATTTAGGGACTAAGTGTCCCAAAACTCTCCGAAACTCAAAACCGAAAGTCTCGGCAAATCAAAATAGCAGAAATAAACATGGGAAAAGCAGTTAATAGCGGATTGGAGTGTTAATTCTTAAGACGACCGGCCGGTCGTCACAATTAGTGCCAACGGTGTAGGCCAAAATGGAATATCTTCCAAAAAATTTTGGAGCCATTCAGCTTCTTCACCGGCTTTATCTAAGTCTATGAATTCAGCCTCTATTTCAGAGCGGGCAATACAAGTTTGTTTAGACGACTTCCAAGATACCGCTCATCTACCAATAGTGAATACATATCCACTTGTGGACTTAGAATCAGTTAATTCGGTGATCTAATTTGCATTACAGTATCCCTCAATGATCGTAAGATATTTACTGTAGTGCAAAGCAAAGTCCTGGGAATGTACTAAATACCCCAAAACTTGTTTCATGGCCATCCAATGATATTGACCTAGATTGCTCGTATATTGACTCAATTTGCTTATAGCACAAGCTATATCTGGTCGTGTACAATTCATGATGTACGTTAAGCAACCCAACACATGAGCATAATCCAATTGTGATATGCTTTGGCCTTTGTACTTTGCTAATGCAAGATTCACATCAATTGTAATTTTTGCAATTTTAAAGCCCAAGTGCTTGAATTTTTCAAGTATTGTCTTAATATAGTGAGATTGTGACAATACTAGACCTTGAGAAATCTTATAGATCTTAATTCCCATAATTAAATCAGCAACTCCCAAGTCTTTCATATCAAACTTGCCAGTTAGCATGCGCTTAGCCGCATTTATGTTAGCAATGTCATTACTCATTATCAGCATATCATCCACATATAAGCAAACAATGACTATGTGATTTGGAACATTTTTAATGTACACACATTTATCACATTCATTTATTTTAAAACCATTTGACAATATTGTTTGGTCAAATTTCGCATGTCATTGTTTGGGTGTTTGTTTTAGTCCGTAAAGGGACTTAACAAGTCTACATACCTTCTTTTCTTTATCTGGAACTACAAACCCTTCAGGTTGTTCCATGTAAATTTCTTCCTCCAACTCTCCATTTAAGAAGGTCGTCTTAATATCCATTTGATGAATTTCAAGACCATAAACTTCAGCAAATGCTACTAACGTTCGTATGGACGTAATTCTTGTAATTGGAGAGTATGTATCGAAATAGTCAAGACCTTCTTGTTGTCTATACCCTTTGACCATAAGTATTGCCTTAAATTTGTCAATAGTGCCATAATCTTTCGTTTTCCTCTTAAATATCCATTTAGAACCCAACGGTTTATTTCCAGGAGGAAGATCAACCAATTCCTATCTATGGTTGTTAAGTATGGATTCTATTTCACTATTGACTGCCTCTTTCCAAAACAATGATTCCGAAGAAGACATAGCTTCTTTAAATGTTAAGGCTCATTTTCCAATAAGAAAGTCACAAAATTTGGTCCAAATGAAGTAGACGTTCTTTGACGTTTACTACGTCTTGGATCATCCTAGTTAAGTGTACTTTCTTTTGTTTCTTCCTGAGGTCATTAAGATCCTTCACCAATCAACTCACATTCCTTTTTATATGGATATATATTTTCAAAAAACTCAGCATTATCTGATTCTATAACTGTATTATTATGAAAGTCGGGATTTTCTGATTTATGAACCAGAAATCGATATGCTTTACTATTAGTCGCATATCCAATTAAAACACAATCAATGATTTTCGGTCCTATTTTTACCCTTTTGGATTTAGGAACGTGCACTTTTTCCAAACACCCCCACACTTTAAAATAATTCAAGTTGGTCTTCCTTCCTTTCCATTTTTCATATGGAATGGATTGTGTTTTGCTATGAGGTACTCGATTTAGTATTCGGCTAGCTGTAAGAACGGCTTCCACCCATAAGTTCTGTGGCAAACCAGAACTTATCTATAATGCATTCATCATCTCCTTTAATGAATGATTCTTTCTTTCTGCAGTCCCATTGGATTAGGGCGTGTAAGGGGCCATTGTTTGATGAATTATTCCATATTCTAAACATATTTGTTCAAAAGGAGATTCATATTTACCACCCCTATCACTTCTTATCATTTTGATTTTCTTGTTAAGTTGCGTTTCAACTTCATTTTTGTATTGCTTGAATGCATCTATTGCTTCATCTTTACTATTAAGTAAGTAAACATAGCAATATCGAATACTATCGTCAATAAAAGTTATGAAATACTTCTTTCCACTGCGAGATGGTATTGACTTCATATCGCAAATATCTGTGTGAATTAAGTCTAAAGGATCTGAATTCCTTTCAACTGACTTATAAGGATGTTTAACATACTTATATTCCACACATATTTGACATTTTAATTTATCGCATTCAAATTTAGGCAATACTTCCAAATTAATTATTTTATGCAAGGTTTTATAATTAACATGATCCGAACGTATATGCCATAATTCATTTGACTCAAGTAAGTAAGATGAAGCTGAAATTTTATTATTATTTTCAACAACCATTACATTCAGCTTGAAAAGGCCCTCAGTGAGGTAACCTTTTCCTACAAACATTTCGTTCTTACTTATTACAACCTTATCGGAAACCAAAACACATTTAAAACCATTCTTAACAAGAAGTCTAGCAGTGACTAAATTCTTCCTAATCTCGGGAACATGAAGGACGTTGTTCAAAGTCACCACTTTGCCGAAAGTCATTTTGAGAAATACCTTCCCACATTTTTCAATCTTGGCCTTTGCATCATTTCCCATAGAAAGCATCTCATCGGGTCCAACAGTAGCATAAGTAGCAAAAGTTGCTCTAACAGCACAAATATGACGAGTGGATCCAGAATCAATCCACCACTCTTTAGGATTGTCCATCAAGTTGCATTCGGAAAGCATGTCACATAAGTCATCAACATCATCATGCTTTTCAACCATATTTGTTTGACCCTTCTTCTTGTCTTTCTTCGGAGCACGACACTCCATAGATTTATGTCCGGCTTTTCCACAGTTGTAGAAATTTCCACTAAACCGCTTCTTTCTTGGGTTATATTTCGGTCTAGAAGCCTTCTTCCTCTTTCTGTTCCCTTCAACAATAATTGCTCCCATTATTGTTGAGTTTCCACGGCCTCTCTTTTCAGCAGCTTTGTTGTCCTCTTCGATTCTCTACCGAACAATGAGATCTTCAAAGTACATCTCCTTGCGTTTGTGTTTCAAGTAGTTTTTGAAGTCCTTCCACAATAAGGCAACTCCTCAATCATCGCGGCTACTTGGAATGCTCCATTGATGATAAGACCTTCAATGAAATTTCTGTTAGTAAAAATACTATGATTACTACTTTCAACATCAATATTAATTTGATTTATACCTTCAGCAAGGAGATCGTGAATAATCACTTGCAATTCCTGGACTTGGGTAATAACAGACTTGCTATCTACCATTTTGTAGTCCAAAAACTTTACAGCAACGAACTTCTTCAACCCAGCATCTTCGGTTTTGTATTTCTTTTCAAGCGCAGTCCACAATTCTTTTAACGTTTCCACGCCACTGTAGACGTTATACATAGCATCCTCGAGCCCGCTTAGAATATAATTCTTGCACAAAAAATCTGAATACTTCCACACCTCAATCACGAGAAACGTTCAATTTCTGGAGTTTCATCTGACATCACAGGAACATCTTCCTTGATGAACTTCTGGAGGCTTAGAGTAGTCAAATAGAAGAACATCTTTTGCTACCAGTGCTTGAAATCAATCCCAAAAAAAATGTCGGGTTTCTCCGCCGGTGCCAATGCTGCCGGTGTTGTTCGGATCGTTGAGGCATTGGCAGTCACCATTGGAACATCTTGGTTCACATTATCATTAGTCATTTCTGTAAAAGAATGACACAAATGTTAAAATCACGTAGATTTTAATCTCCAATAGAGTACAAAACGACAAAGGTTTTACTCTCCAGAAATAGTGAGTACAAATACAGAAAATATATTAAATTCCTTAAGCTTGTTAGTAAACTATATTTATAAAATAATTCTAGAAAATATAAATGAACATAAATAGAAATGAAAAACAGAAACAGAATTTTAATCCGAGCCCACTAAATTCACAGTGTTTCTTTAAGGAATTTAATCCCCTCCTAGTACCCAAGGTTATAGATTATTTCCTCCCATGATAGAACGAATTACACACTGGTGTAGTGGAACTTCAAACCCTAGTGTTTCAGCAAACACAAAGTTCGGTAGCAAATCACACTTACTATTGCTTTGTTTGATGTTAAAAGTATGCAGAAGGAGGAGGAGAAACTCAAAAAATCGTATGGAAATTCTGAGCAGAATAGACTTGTATTTATAGCCAAAGTTGGGCTGAAATCTGAACAGGTGCAACTCTTCAGAATGGTTGTTTATGCAAAACGGCCACAACATAAATACCATAACATAAATGGCTATTTACTCAACAATAAAGAGCGAAAATAAAAAGGGAAAATTGAAGAGGGTAGTTTAATTTTTAGTTACACAATTGAAAATGGATTGGAGGATTTAATATTAATATTTATTTTAATATTAATATTTTGTTATTAAAACAAATATTTAATAACATTTCTATTAATATTTTACTATTAACAAATAAATTTGGTCCAATAAATTAATCAATCAATCGATCATTTGACCAAATCCAAATCTGAAGCCGAATCCGAAGTCGAGCCGAGCGACGACGACGACGGCGCGAGGCTTGCCTTCTTCTCAACTCTTTAAGAGCTAGAAGAAGAGCAATTGCTTATATACCCATAAAAAACATCTTATTATTCCAATATGTGACAATGTCCCTTTTCCAAGGGGGGAAACTTAAACTTTCACTCAAAAATTTCATTTCCCTCCATTTTCCATTCACCCTCTTTTAAGTATTTAATATACTTAAATACATAAAACCCAAACAATCCCCCACATGAATGGGGAATGGCGATATCACGGAAACATGCATGAAAAACTGTGTGATTCACAAGCAAGGATTAATTGCATCTGGATAAGTAGGTTTTCCTTTGAACTTTTCGTAGTGAGCTTATGTCGGATATACTCGATCAATCAATAGATTTGATATCTTTGAACCATCGAACTTTGGTACTAGACAACCACAAGTCACACAACCAACCCTTAACCGTCTTTAATTCTCATTGTTGTGTTCGTTTCAGCCATGATCACTGCCTGGTTTCATAAGTGCATAGAGAACTGGCCTTACAAGATTCTCCTTGAAGCAGCTAACATTTCACACTTACATGGGTGATTCTTAAACGTGTCATCCCGTAGATACACTATTTGATATACCTCGTATCAAATTTAGAAATCATTAAAAAGCCTTAATGATTTATCCTTGGTACTAAACATTGTCTCATCACGAGAATGGACCAAAATTTAGTTGGCAATGTTGAACCGTCATTAATGACTTTGTTTGATCTCCTTGAACCTAGATATTGGGATCTCCAATCTTCTAGGTAGAGTTACCGCCACTATGACTTGTTCTCGGCCACAGTCCCATTCCCCTCGATGACTTCTCAACTACCTCTCTAGTTAGGCCTTTTGTAAGTGGATCCGACACATTATCACTTGACTTTACATAATCAATCGTGATAATTCCTCTAGAGAGTAATTGCCTAATGGTTTTATGTCTTTGTCGTATGTGACGAGATTTACCGTTATACATAATGCTCCCAGCCCTTCCAATTGCCGCTTGACTATCGCAATTGTAACACCCCGTAAATCTGGCTTAAGTATGAATGAGTTAAAGGAGTAGTAAGGTTATATTTTGAACATGTGAAGTCCCATCAGGATGATTATAGGTGAAAATAGTTTTTTTCAAAATCAAGATGGAAAGTAAGGTGCATAAGATTTGACAAAATCGACTAAGTTTGCAGAAGGTCTGTCTTCCAGTAGGTTTTAGTGAAAATGTGTAAGGAATTTAGGAAAACTCAAAACACACAATTTGTAGGCCTTTGAAATATCTTTCCAACGATATATTATGGAGCCTGAATGGATTTCTGTGCAAAAGGTTTTGCGCATTTTACAGAACAGTATGCGATATATGCGCCCTGTAGCGCGCCCCTAGCGCGGCCGGGCTTCTTTTGAGGTAGTGTTATTGCTGTTTTGCACGGTCAGTAGCATGGTCAGGTCTTCAGATGCATGGGCGCACTTATGAGGGGTCATTTTAAAGCCATATTTTGTCCCCCTACAGCCCCAAAACATAAAAACTTGCTCTAGAAAGGTGAACTCTCAAAAACCTAACTCCTTAAGGGTCCTTCCACCACCCAAGGTAAGTTCAATGGTGATTCTAAGTTAATTTAAATTTTGCAACATCTTATTAACATGTCTAAACCCTCCATATCATTAGATATTCGATTGGGACATCATTGTTGAGAGAAGGAAGCCTAGAACTCGAATTCAAAGGGCTTGAACTTCAAAAAGGTAATGTCTTCACCCTCTAATTGATCCTAGCATTGATTTAATGATTATAAACCCTAGTTCATGAGAAATAAGTTAATGGGTTTGATAGAAAAGCATAAACGAATTATAGGTTTGGGTTGTTGATTGTTAATTATTGGTTAGTGTTGTTACCTTATGAGTGATAAAGAATGATGTTGATTGTAATTATTTGAGACTTTAAAATTTATCTAGGAATAACAGAATGAGTTATTGGGTGTAGAGACACCATTAATAAGGACCATGAAGCATTATGCCACCAAGTGTTTGAGAAAATGCTTAAGTGACCAAAACATGAGAATTATTGCTAATATGGAATCTCTTTGACTTGTATTGATATAGATTAAAGTTGAAAGGGTTGGAGAATGTTGTATATGCTCAAGAGCAGGAAGTTAAGGTATGTGAGGCTAACTCTCTATGTTTGAGAATTTTAATGATTCTCCCTACACTATGTTTCTTTTACGACGTTACCAATTGCCTCAGAAATATAGTTAAGCCTAGTTCCTTAAATAGTTGTAGAACTTCTATTCTCTAGCTTCATAACTCGTTCACCACTTTCATTCTGAACGTTGTGAGCTCATTGCTTATTCAATATAGACTTGGGTTTGACGCCCCCGAGTCTTAGAATAGATTACTTAGTATGTCATAAATAGTTGAAGTTTCAGTGTTCATAATCAGTTCAAGAATATATGTCTAGTCCTATTTAGTATTCCAGTATTATGTAACTCAGTGTGATCCAGTATTCCAGTATCATATAACTCAGTGTTCTTCAATATTTCACTATCATGTATTGTAGTTTGATTCTCAGTTCCTGAATATTGAACACCTGTATTTAGGCTTGAGGCCGTAGTTTATATGCTTTATGCATACTTGGGCCTGAGGTTGTAGTTTATGCTTTATCATGTTTGGGGTTGAGGCCGTAGTTTATGCTTTATGCATGTTTGGGCCTGAGGCCGTAGTTTATGCTTTATGCATTTTGGTCCTGAGGTCGTAGTTATGTATACATATACTTGGGCTTGAGGTCGTAGCTTGTGCACATATATATTGGGCCTGAGGCCGTAGCTTATTCAGATAAACAGGTTGTCCATCATTCAGAAGAGGGAGTATTCATATCCTTACTTCCTTTATCATTTCAGTTATCAGTTATCAGTTCAGTTACCAGTTATCAGTTCAGTTATCAATTGTCAGTTATCATTTCAGTTTCAGTTTCAATAGTTATCATTTCAGTTATCAATTATCAATTCTCAGTTATCAGCTTAGTTTCAGTTTCAGCATTTTTAATTCTTTCTTTCAGTTGCTTTGCATAACATTGCAATTCAAATGTATTGACATCCCTTTTGCCCGAGGCCTGCATCTCAAGATACAGGTAATGATTTACAGGTTGATGATTCAGAGCGCTAGGATTCTCGTACCAACTATTTGGTGATCCCCAATTCTTTCGGGGCATTATCATTACTTTACAACCTTTCAGTATTTACAGATAGTCAGTGTTTCCAGTACTTTAATAGAGGCTTCATAGACTAGAGTAACAGTTAGACAGAGTCGCAAGCTTTTCATGTTAAGCAATATTGGCTACAGATGTGTTTCAGACTTGTATTAGTGTTTCCACATATTGATTTTTATTATTCAGGCTTTCAGTATATCAGCATATGTTGGTTTATCTTCCACATTTAGTATGTTATCACATGTTGATTCAGCCAGCCAGATGGTTCGCTCGATCACATGTAGTCAGGCACCTAGTGTCGTGTTACGTCCAGGCCCAGGTTCTGGGCGTAACAACAATGTATGCATATTTGGGCCAATGGTTTGGGCCAAAATGGAATATCTTCCAAGAAATTCCAGAGTCATTCAGCTTCTTCACCGGCTATATCTAAGGCTATGAATTCAGCCTCCAACGTAGAGCGGGCAATACAAGTTTGTTTGGACGATTTCCAAGATACCGCTCCTCCACCAATAGTGAATATATATCCACTTGTGGACTTGGAATCAGTTGATCTGGTGATCCAATTTTCATCATAGTATCCCTCAATGACCGTAGGATATTTACTGTAGTGCAAAGCAAAGTCCTGGGTATGTACTAAATACCCCAAAACTCGTTTCATGGCCATCCAATGAGATTGACCTGGATTGCTCGTATATCGATTCAATTTACTTATAGCACAAGCTATATCTGGTCGTATACAATACATGATATACATTAAGCAACCCAACACACGAGCATAATCCAATTGTAATATGCTTTGGCCTTTGTTCTTTTCTAATGCAAGATTCACGTCAATTAGAGCTTTTACAATTTTAAAGCCCAAGTGCTTGAATTTTTCAAGTACTGTCTTAATATAGTGATATTGTGACCATGCCAGACCTTGAGAAGTCTTATGGATCTTAATTCCCAGAATTAAATCAGCAACACCCAAGTCTTTCATATCAAACTTGCCAATTAGCATGTGCTTAGTCGCATTTATGTTAGCAATGTCATTACTCATTATCAGCATATCATCCACATATAAGCAAACAATGACTAAGTAATTTGGAACATTTTTAATGTACACACATTTATCACATTCATTTATTTTAAAACCATTTGACAACATTGTTTGGTCAAATTTCGCATGTCATTGTTTGGGTGCTTGTTTTAGTCCGTAAAGGGACTTAACAGGTCTACATAACTTCTTTTCTTTACCTGGAACTACAAACCCTTCAGGTTGTTCCATGTAAATTTCTTCCTCCAACTCTCCATTTAAGAAGGTCGTCTTAACATCCATTTGATGAATTTCAAGACCATAAACTGCAGCTAACGCTACTAACGTTCGTAAGGACGTAATTCTTGTAACTGGAGAGTATGTATCGAAATAGTCAAGACCTTCTCGTTGTCTATACCCTTTGACCACAAGTCTTGCCTTAAATTTGCCAATAGTGCCATCATCTTTCATTTTCCTCTTAAAGATCCATTTAGAACCCAACGTTTTATTTCTAGGAGGAAGATCAACCAATTCCCATGTATGGTTGTTCAGTATGGATTCTATTTCACTCTTGACTACCTTTTTCCAAAACAATAATTCCGAAGAAGACATAGCTTCTTTAAATGTTTGAGGCTCATTTTCCAATAAGAAAGCCACAAAATCTGGTCCAAATGAAGTAGACGTTCTTTGATGTTTACTACGTCTTGGATCCTCCTGGATAAGTGTACTTTCTTTTGTTTCTTCCCGAGGTCATTTAGATCATTCAATAATCGACCCACATTCTGTTTTATACGGATATATATTTTCAAAGAACTCAGCATTATCTGATTCTATAACCGTATTATTATGAATGTCGAGATTTTCTGATTTATAAACCAGAAATTGATATGATTTACTATTAGTCGCATATCCTATGAAAACACAATCAATAGTTTTCGGTCGTATTTTTACCTTTTTGGTTTAGGAACTTGTACTTTTGCCAAACACCCCCACACTTTAAAATAATTCAAGTTGGGCTTCCTTCCTTTCCATTTTTCATATGGAATGGATTGTGTTTTGCAGTGGGGTACTCGATTTAGTATTCGGCTAGCCATAAGAATGGCTTCCCCCACAAGTTCTGTGGCAAACCAGAACTTATCAATAATGCGTTCATCATCTCCTTTAATGAACGATTCTTTCTTTATGCAATCCCATTGGATTGGGGCGTGTAAGGGGCCATTGTTTGATGAATAATTCCATATTCTAAACATATTTGTTCTAAAGGAGATTCATATTCACCACCCCTATCACTTCTTATCATTTTGATTTTCTTGTTAAGTTGCGTTTCAACTTCATTTTTGTATTGATTGAATGCGTCTATTGCTTCATTTTACTATTAAGCAAGTAAACATCGCAATATCGAGTACTATCATCAATAAAAGTTATGAAATACTTTTTTCCACTGCGAGATGGTATTGACTTCATATCGCAAATATCTGTGTGAATTAAGTCTAAAGGATCTGAATTCCTTTCAACTGACTTATAAGGATGTTTAACATACTTAGATTCCATACATATTTGAGATTTTGATTTGTCGCATTCAAATGTAGGCGATACTTCCAAATTAATTATTTTCCGCAAGGTTTTATAATTAACATGACCCAAACGTATATGCCATAATTCATTTGACTCGAGTAAGTAAGATGAAGCTGAAATTTTATTATTATTTTCAACAACCATTACATTCAGCTTGAAAAGGCCCTTAGTGAGGTAACATTTTCCTACAAACATTTCGTTCTTATTTATTACAACCTTATCGGGGAAAAAACAAATTTAAAACCATTCTAAACAAGAAGTCCAGCAGAGACTAAATTCTTCCTAATCTCGGGAACATGAAGGACGTTGTTCAAAGTCACCACTTTGCTAGAAGTCATTTTGGGAAATATCTTCCCGCATCCTTCAATCTTGGCCTTTGCAGCATTTCCCATAGAAAGCATCTCATCGGGTCCAACAGGAGCATAAGTAGCAAAAGCTTCTCTAATAGCACAAACATGGCGAGTGGCTCCAAAATCAATCCACCACTCTTTAGGATTGCCCACCAAGTTGCATTCGGAAAGCATGGCACATAAGTCATCAACATCATCATGCTTTTCAACAATGTGTGTTTGACTTTTCTTCTTGTCTTTCTTCGGAGTACGATATTCCGTAAATTTGTGTCTGGCTTTTCCAAAGTTGTAGCAATTTCCACAGAACCGCTTCTTGCTAGGGTTATATTTCAGTCCAGAAGCCTTCTTCCTCTTTTTGTTCTCTTCAACAATATTTGCTCACATTATTGTTGAGTTTCCATGGCCTCTCTTTTCAGCAGCTTTGTTGTCCTCTTCGATTTCAACCGAATAATGAGATCTTCAAGGGACATCTCCTTGCATTTGTATTTCAAGTAGTTTTTGAAGTCCTTCTACAAAGGAGGCAACTTCTCAATAATCGCCGCTA
The DNA here is from genome assembly GCF_000393655.2 of Nicotiana sylvestris. NCBI lineage: Eukaryota > Viridiplantae > Streptophyta > Magnoliopsida > Solanales > Solanaceae > Nicotiana > Nicotiana sylvestris. Next base: position 52,344,521 of record NC_091065.1, read on the forward strand.
CTTGGAATGCTTCATTGATGACAAAACCTGCAATGAAATTTCTGTTAGTAAAAATACTAAGATTACTGCTTTCAATATCAGTATTAATTTGATTTATACCTTCAGCAAGGAGATCGTGAATAATCACTTGCAATTCCTGGACTTGGGTAATAACAGACTTGCTATCTACCATTTTGTAGTCCAAAAACTTTGCAGCAACGAACTTCTTTAACCTGACATCTTCGGTTTTGTATTTTTTTTCAAGCGCAATCCATAGTTCTTTTGATGTTTTCACGCCAATGTAGACGTTATACGAAGCATCCTCCAGCCTGCTTAGAATATAATTCTTACACAAAATATCTAAATGCGTCCACGCCTCAATCACGAGAAAGCGTTTAGTTTCTAGAGTTTCATCGGACAGCACAGGAACATCTTCCTTGATGAACTTCTAGAGACTTAGAGTAGTCAAATAGAAGAACATCTTTTGCTGTCGACGCTTGAAATCAATCCCAGAAAATTTTTCGGCTTTCCCCGTCGATGCCAATGTTGCCGGTGTTGTTTGGCTCATTGAGGCATTGGCAGTCACCATTGGAACAACTTGGTTCACATAATCATTAGCCATTTCTGTAAAAGAATGACACAAATGTTAAAATCATGTAGATTTTAATCTCCAATAGAGTACAAAACCACAAAGGTTTTACTCTCTAGAAACAGTGAGTACAAATACAAAAAATATATTAAATTCCTTAACCTTGTTAGTAAACTGTATTTGTAAAATAATTCTGGAAAATATAAATGAACATAAACATAAATGAAAAACAGAAATAGAATTTTAATCCGAGCCCACTGAATTCAAAGGGTTTCCTTACGGAATTTAATCCCCTCCTAGTACTCAAGGTTATGGATTATTTCCTCCTAGGATAGAACGAATTACACACTGGTGTAGTGGTACTTCAAACCCTAGTGTTTCAGCGAACACAAAGTTCAGTAGCAAATCACACTTACTGTTGCTTTGTTTGATGTTAAAAGTATGCATAAGAAGGAGGAGAAACTCATAAAATTGTATGGAAATTCTGAGCAGAATAGACTTGTATTTATAGCCAAAGTTGGGTGAAATCTGAAGAGGTGTAACTCTTCAGAATGGTTGTTTATGCAAAACGGCCATAGCATAAATGTCATAACATAAATGGCTATTTACTCAACAATAAAGAGGGAAAATTGAAGAGGGTAGTTCAATTTTCAGTTACACAACTGGAAAACGGATTGGAAGATTTCATATTAATATTTATTTTAATATAATATTTTGTTATTAAAACAAATATTTAATAACATTTATGTTAATATTTCACTAGTAACAAATGAATTTGGTCCAAAAAATTAATTAATCAATCGATCATTTAACCAAATCTAAATCCAAATCCAAATCTAAAACCGAGCCAAGCAAGCGAGCGATGACGACAGCGAGGCTTGCCTTCTTCTCAACTCGTTAAGATCTAGAAGATGAGCAATTGCTTATATACCCATAAAAAACCTCTTCCTCTTCCAATATGGGACAATGTCCCTTTGCCAAGGGGGAAAACTTAAAATTTCACTCAAAAATTTCATTTTCCTCCTTTTCCCATTCACCCTCTTTTACGTATTTAATATACTTAAATACATAAAACCCCAACAATCCCCTACATTAATGGAGAATGGCTATATCACGGAAACATGCATGAAAAACTGTGTGATTCACAAGCAAGGATTAATTGCATCTGGATAAGTAGGTTTCCCTTTGAACTTTCTGTAGTGAACTTATGTTGGATATACTCGATCAATCGGTAGATTTGATATCTTTGAACCGTCAAACTTTGGTGTATACCTAGACAACCACAAGTCATACAACCAACCCTTAACCATCTCTGGTTCTCATTATTTTATTCGTTTCAGCCATGAACACCGCCTGGTTTTATAGGTGCATAGAGAACTGGCCTTGCAAGATTCTCCTTGAAGCGGCTAACACTTCACACTTACATAGGTGATTCCTAAACATGTCATCCCATAGATACACTATTTGATATACCCCGTATCAAATTTAGAAATCAAAAGGCTTTAATGTTTTATCCTTGGAACTGAACATTGTCTCATCACGAGAATGGACCAAAAGTTTAGTTGACAATGTTGAACCATCATTAATGACTTTGTTTGATCTCCTTGAACCTAGATCTTGGGATCACCAATCTTCTAGGTAGAGTTACCGCCACTATGACTTGTTCTCGGCCACAGTCTCATTCCCCTTGATAACTTCTCAACTACCTCTCTAGTTAGGCCTTTTGTAAGTGGATCTAACACATTATCACTTGACTTTACATAATCAATCGTGATAATTCCTCTAGAGAGTAATTGCCTAACGGTTTTATGTCTTCGTCGTATATGACGAGATTTACTGTTATACATAATGCTCCCAACCCTTCCAATTGTCGCTTGATTATCGCAATGTATGCATATTTGTGCCAATGGTTTGGGCCAAAATGGAATATCTTCCAAGAAATTCCAGAGCCATTCAGCTTCTTCACCGACTTTATCTAAGGCTATAAATTCAGCCTCTATCGTAGAGCGGGCAATACAAGTTTGTTTGGACGACTTTCAAGATACCGCTTCTCCACCAATAGTGAATACATATCCACTTGTGGACTTGGAATCAGTTGATCTAATGATCCAATTTGCATCATAGTATCCCTCAATGACTGCAAGATATTTACTGTAGTGCAAAGCAAAGTCTTAGGTATGTACTAAACACCTCAAAACTTGTTTTATGGGCATCCAATGAGATTGACCTGGATTGCTCGTATATCGACTCAATTTACTTATAGCAGAAGCTATATCTGGTCGTGTACAATTCATGATGCACATTAAGCAACCCAACACACGAGCATAATCCAATTGTGATATGTTTTGGCCTTTGTTCTTTGCTAATGCAAGATTCACATCAATTGGAGTATTTGCAATTTTAAAGCCCAAGTGCTTGAATTTTTCAAGTACTGTCTTAATATAGTGAGATTGTGACAATGCCAGACCTTGAGAAGTCTTATAGATCTTAATTCCCAGAATTAAATCAGCGACTCCAAGTCTTTCATATCAAACTTGCCAGTTAGCATGCGCTTAGTCGCATTTATGTTAGCAATGTTATTACTTATTATCAGCATATCATTCACATATAAGCAAACAATAACTATGTAATTTGGAACATTTTTAATGTACACACATTTATCACATTCATTTATTTTAAAACTATTTGACAACATTGTTTGGTCAAATTTCGCATGTCATTGTTTGAGTGCTTGTTTTAGTCCGTAAAGGGACTTAACAAGTCTACATACCTTCTTTTCTTTACATAGAACTACAAACCCTTCAGATTGTTCCATGTAAATTTCTTCCTCTAACTCTTCATTTAAGAAGGTTGTCTTAATATTCATTTGATGAATTTCAAGACCATAAACTGCAGCTAACGCTACTAACGTTCGTATGAACGTAATTCTTGTAACTGGAGAGTATGTATCGAAATAGTCAAGACCTTCTCGTTGTCTATACCCTTTGACCACAAGTCTTGCCTTAAATTTGCCAATAGTGCCATCATATTTCATTTTCCTCTTAAAGATCCATTTAGAACCCAACGGTTTATTTCTAAGAGGAAGATCAACCAATTCCCATGTATGGTTGTTCAGTATGGATTCTATTTCACTATTGCCTGCCTCTTTCCAAAACAATGATTTCGAAGAAGACATAGCTTCTTTAAATGTTTGAGGCTCATTTTCCAATAAGAAAGTCACAAAATCTGGTCCAAATGAAGTAGACATTCTTTAATGTTTACTATGTCTTGGATCCTCCTGGTTAAGTGTACTTTCTTTTGTTTCTTCCCGAGGTCGTTTACATCCTTCACCAATCAAATCACATTCCGTTTTATACGGATATATATTTTCAAAGAACTCAGCATTATCTGATTCTATAACCGTATTATAGTGAGTGTCGAGATTTTCTGATTTATGAACCAGAAATCGATTTGCTTTACTATTAGTCGCATATCCTATGAAAACACAATCAATAGTTTTCGGTCCTATTTTTACCCTTTTGGGTTTAGGAACTTGCACTTTTGCCAAACACCCCCATACTTTAAAATAATTCAAGTTGGGCTTCCTTCCTTTTCATTTTTCATATGGAATGGATTGTATTTTGCTATGGGGTACTCGATTTAGTATTCGTCTAGCCGTAAGAACGGCTTCCCCCCACAAGTTCTGTGGCAAACCAGAACTTATCAATAATGCATTCATCATCTCCTTTAATGAACGATTCTTTTTTTCTGCAATCCCATTGGATTGGGGTGTGTAAGGGGCCATTATTTGATAAATAATTCCATATTCTAAACATATTTGTTCAAAAGGAGATTCATATTCACCACCCCTATCACTTTTTATCATTTTGATTTTCTTGTTAAGTTGTGTTTCAACTTCATTTTTGTATTGCTTGAATGCGTCTATTGCTTCATCTTTACTACTAAGTAAATAAACATCGCAATATCGAGTACTATCGTCAATAAAAGTTATGAAATACTTTTTTCCACCGCGAGATGGTATTGAGTTCATATCGCAAATATCTGTGTAAATTAAGTCTAAAGGATCTGAATTCCTTTCAACTAACTTATAAGGATGTTTAACACACTTAGATTCCATACATATTCGAGATTTTGATTTGTCGCATTCAAATGTAGGCAATAATTCCAAATTAATCATTTTTTGCAAGGTTTTATAATTAACATGACCCAAACGTATATGCCATAATTCATTTGACTCAAGTAAGTAAGACGAAGCTGAAATTTTATTATTATTTTCAACAACCATTACATTCAGCTTGAAAAGGCCCTTAGTGAGGTAACCTTTTCCTACAAACATTTCGCTCTTACTTATTACAACCTTATCAGAAACAAAAACACATTTAAAACCATTCTTAACAAGAAGTCCAGCAAAGACTAAATTCTTTCTAATCTCGGGAACATGAAGGATGTTATTCAAAGTTACCACTTTGCCGGAAGTCATTTTGGGAAATATCTTTCCACATCCTTCAATCTTGGCCTTTGCAGCATTTCCCATAGATAACATCTTATCGGGTCCAACAGGAGCATAAATAGCAAAAGCTTTTTTAACAGCACAAACATGGCGAGTGGCTCCAGGATCAATCCACCACTCTTTAGGATTGCCCACCAAGTTGCATTCGGAAAGCATGGCACATAAGTCATCAACATTATCATGCTTTTCAACCATGTTTGCTTGACCCTTCTTCTTATCTTTCTTCGGAGCACGACACTCCGTAGATTTGTGTCCGGCTTTTCCACAGTTGTAGTAATTTCCACTGAACCGCTTCTTACTTGGGTTATATTTCGGTCCAGAAGCCTTCTTCCTCTTTTTGTTCTCTTCAACAATATTTGCTCACATTATTGTTGAGTTTCCACGGCCTCTCTTTACAGCAGCTTTGATGTCCTCTTCGATTCTCAACCGAAAAATGATATCTTCATGGGACATCTACTTGTGTTTGTGTTTCAAGTAGTTTTTGAAGTCCTTCCACAAATGAGGCAACTTCTCAATCATCGCTGCTACTTGGAATGCTTCATTGATGACAAGACCTTCAATGAAATTTCTGTTAGTAAAAATACTAAGATTACTACTTTCAGCATGAGCATTAATTTGATTTATACTTTTAGTAAGGAGATCGTGAATAATCACTTGCAATTCCTGGACTTAGGTAATAACAGACTTGTTATCTACCATTTTGTAGTCCAAAAACTTTGCAGCAACGAACTTCTTCAACCCGGAATCTTCGATTTTGTATTTCTTTTCAAGCGCAGTCCACTGTTCTTTTGACGTTTCCATGCCACTATAGATGTTATACGAAGCATCCTTCAGACCGCTTAGAATATAATTCTTGCACAAAAAAATTGAATTCTTCCATGCCTCAATCACGAGAAAGCGTTCAGTTTCTCGAGTTTCATCGGACAGCACAGGAACATCTTCCTTGATGAACTTCTGGAGACTTAGAGTAGCCAAATAGAAGAACATCTTTTGCTGCCAGCGCTTGAAATCAATCCCAAAATATTTTCCGAATTTCTCGGCCGGTGCCAATGCTGCCGGTGTTGTTCGGTTCATTGAGACATTGGCAATCACCATTGGAACAGCTTGGTTCACATTATCATTAAAATTACGTAGAATTACGTAGACACAAACGTTAAAATTACGTAGATTTTAATCTCCAATAGAGTACAAAACCATAGAGGTTTTACTCTTTAGAAACAATGAGTATAAATACAGAAAATATATTAAATTTTTTAAGCTTGTTTGTAAATTGTATTTGTAAAATAATTCTGGAAAATATAAATGAACATAAACAAAAATGAAAAACAGAAACAAAATTTTAATCCGAGCCCACTGAATTCACAGTATTTCCTTAAGAAATTTGATCCCCTCCTAATACTTAAGGTTATGGATTATTTCTTCCCATGATAGAACGAATTACACACTGGTGTAGTGGTACTTCAAACCCCAGTGTTTCAGTGAACACAAAGTTCGGTAGCAAATCACACTTATTGTTGCTTTGTTTGATGTTAAAAGTATGCATGTCACGACCTCGGTTCGCCCTCCGTGAACCATCGTGACGGCACCTAGTCTCTACGATTAGATAAGCCTAACAATGCGGAAAATAAACAAAATTTGCAGAAGAAATAATTAAAATCTGAAATAGTGGAATAAAATCGTGTTTAAAAGTGCCGCTCGGCATACACAATATCGACTCTCGAAAACTAAATACATTTTCCCAAAACCCGGAATCTCATGATCACTAACCTTTGAATGTCTACTAGTATCTAACTCCAAAATATCTAACAAGGGAAAGAAAAAAATATAGAAGGGCTAATACTAAAAAGGGAGAGTAGAAATGGACTCTTCGGTCTGCGGACGCGACAGATATACCTCGGAGTCTCTACTAGTGCCTCGTCTCAGGCGTGATAGGTCTGAGTGGAGGTACCTGGATCTGTACATGAAAAACATGCACAGAAAGGCATGAGTATACCACAGCGGTACTCAGTAAGTGCCAAGCCTAACCTTGGTCGGGTAGTGACGAGGAAGGTCAAGGCCCTACTGAGATTAAATGAAATATAAGGTACGACAATATAAGATACAACAGTACAGTTGAAAGATAACAATAAGAATTAATACAGGATAATAAGGATAACTACAACTGAAAAAGAGGCAAAAACAATCACCAAGAATACCACTCTTCACAAAGATAATAACCGGGGATCTCTCAGTATCCCGAGGATCTCTTAGTACCCTCAACATACGCCATGAACCTCTTTGTATCCTGAGGATCTCTTGGTATCCTCAATATATGCTAGGGATCTCTTGGTATCCCGAGGATCTCTTGGTATCCTCAATACACGTGTTGGGGATCTCTCGGTATCCCGCATCTCAGCTCTAATCATAAAATACGTACAGGGGATCTCCGGGATGCCGTCCCGTAGTCCCAAAGTAAAACACACAACAATATCTCAAAAAATACTCAATTTCGTACCAAAGTAAAACATGTAATTCTAACCTAACATGCTTCACATAATACAAATAACGCAGTTCAAGCAATAAGGCAATTAAGTCAATTAAACATGCTTCTCCAAGCTAACAACAGGCTTAAATTTCAAGTAGAATAAGTAGGAAAGGAAAACACAATTAAAGCTACTTTAGTGAAAACAAGATTTTCAACAATTAGCACAAGTACGCACTCGTCACCTCACGTACAAGGCATTTCAATTACCACAAATACCAAATCCTAAGGGGAATGTCCCTCACACAAGGTTAGGCAAACCACTTACCTCGAACCAGCTCCAAATCAACCCGAAATCACGTTTTTGCCATGACTACTCGACTCCAAATGACCCAAATATATTCAATTCAATTGCATAATGTAAACAACACTTCAAGTAACTGATTCTACACATAAATTCTAAGCTAATACGCGAAATTAGGCAAAATGACCAAAACGCCCCTCGGGCCCACATCTCGGAATCGGATAAACATTTATATTTTTAGAATCCTCATACTCTCATGAGTTCATGCATACCAAAATTATCCAAATCCAAGGTCAAATTCCTGATTAAGATTCGAATTCTAGGTCTAAGAACTTTCTTTCAACTCTTCCCCAATTTTCATCTCCAATCCGAAATTAAATGATAAAACCAACAATAGATTAGTGGAATACAACTAGAGAGGGATAAGGAATTGTTACCCAATGATCTTCTCTTCAAAAACCCCACAAAATCACCCTTCTCCGAGCTCCAATTCGATTTTTTCCAAGTTTTGAACTAAACCCTCGAAATTTCATATTTTTGTCCGGCGATTACCGCATCTGCGGTCAAGGGAGCGCACTTGCGGAAGAAGTCATCGCAGGTGCAAAAATTACTTAACGAGTTGGGTGTGCTTCTGCGGCACCATTTGCAAAAACCCAGCTGCACCCGCGGTCCTGGAGGTTTGGCCCAAACTCGCTTCCGCGGCCACCTAGCCGCTTCTGCAGCGTCGCACCTGCAGTCCCACACACGCAGGTGCAGTTATGACAGGTTCAGGAAACTCAAATTCTTCCTAATTCCAATTCAATTTCCGTTAAGCACCCGAAACTCATCTGAGGCCCCCGGGACCTCAACCAAACATGCCTACCAATCCTAAAACATCATTCAAACTTGTTCCAACCTTCGGAACACTCAAAACAACATCAAAACACCAATTTAGCATCGGATTCAAGCCTAAGAACTTCACAAACTCTCAAAATACGCTTTCGATCAAAAAGCCTATCAAACCTTGTCCGAATGACCTGAAATTTTGCACACACGTCAAATTCAACCCTATGGAGCTACTTCAACTTCCGGAATTCCATTCTGACCTCGGATCAAAATCTCACTATCGAACCGGAAACTTCAAAAATTCGACTTTCGGCACTTCAAGCCTAAATTAGCTACGGACCTCCAAAACACAATCTGAACACGCTCCTAAACTTGAAATCACCCAACGGAGCTAATAGAACCATCAGAATTCCTTTCCGAGATCGTCTTCACACTGTTCCAACTACGGTCAAATCTCCAAAACTTAAGCTCTCATTTAGGAACTAAGTGTCCCAAAACTCTCCGAAACTCCAAATAATTCCTCCCAGCAACCCACAATAGCAGAAACAAACATGGGGAAAGCAGTTAATAGGGGATCGGGGCGTTAATTCTTAAGATGACCGGCCAGGTCGTCACATCCTCCTACACTTAAACATTCGTTCATCCTCGAACGAGCATAGAGACATACCTAAATTAGTGAAAAGATGAGGGTAACAGCTGCGCATATCATGCTCGGTCTCCCAAGTCGCCTCCTCGACCGGCTGACCCGACCACTGGACCTTTACTGATGCAATGTTCTTTGACCTCAACTTTCTAACCTGCATGTCCAATATTGCCACTAGCTCCTCAATATAAGATAGATCCTTGTCCAACTGGACCGAACTAAAATCCAACACGTCCGACGGATCATCGTGATACCTCCAGAGCATCGAAACATGAAATACCGAATGAACTCCTGCCAAGCTAGGAGGTAAGGCAAGCTCATAAGCAACCTCCCCAACACGCCGCAATATCTCAAAAGGACCAATAAACCTCGGACTCAACTTTCCTTTCTTCCTAAATCTCATGACACCCTTCATAGGCGAAACCCAAAGCAGAAACCGTTCTCCAACCGTATAGGAAACATCACAAACCTTCCGGTCTGCATAACTCTACTGTCTAGACTGAGCTGTACGGAGTCTATCCTGAATCACCTTAACCTTCTCCAAAGCATCCTGAACCAAGTCTGTGCCCAATAATCTAGCCTCACCCGGCTCAAACCAACCCACTAGTGATCTACACCGCCTACCATATAAAGCCTTATACAGTGCCATCTGAATGCTGGATTGGTAGTTGTTATTGTAGGCAAACTCCGCCAATGGCAAGAACAGATCCCAGGACCCTCCAAACTCAATCACACATGCACAAAGCATATCCTCAAGAAGATAAATAGTGCGTTCGGACTGTCCGTTCGTCTGAGGGTGAAATGTTGTACTCAACTCCACTCGAGTACCAACTCATGCTGAACGGCCCTCCAGAATCGTGAAGTGAATTGACTACCTCTATCTGAAATGATAGAAACTGAAATACCATGCAGACAAACAATCTCCCGGATATAATTCTCCGCCAATCGCTCCAAAGAATAGGTAGTACTCACAGGAATGAAGTGTGCGGACTTGGTCTGCTGATCCACAATCACCCAAATGGCATCGAACTTCCTCAAAGTCCGTGGGAGCCCAACTATGAAGTCCATGGTGATTCGCTCCCACTTCCACTCCGGAATCTCTATCTACTGAAGCAACCCACCCGGTCGCTGGTGCTCATACTTCACCTGCTGACAATTGAGGCACCGAGCTACAAACCCAACTATATCCTTCTTCATCCACCTCCACCAATACTGCTGCCTCAAATCCTGGTACATCTTCGCGGCACCCTGATGGATGGAATACCGCGAACTGTGGGCCTCCTCTAGAATCAACTCCCAAAGCCCATCCACATTGTGTACACAAATCCGACCCTGCATCCTCAATACCCCATCATCACCAATAGTCACATCCCTAGCATCACCATGTTGAAACTTGTCCTTGAGGATAAGCAAATGAGGGTCATCATACTGACGCTCCCTAATACGATCAAATAAGGAAGACCGAGAAACCACGCAAGCTAGAACCCGACTGGGCTCCGAAAGATCCAATCTCACAAACTGGATGGCTAAGGCTTGAACATCCATTGCCGTAGGCCTCTCCGATGCTGGTAAATAAGCCAAACTCCCCAAACTCTCTACCTGGCGACTCAAGGCATCGGCCACCATATTGGCCTTGCCCGGATGATACAAAATAGTAATATCATAGTCCTTCAGCAACTCTAACCATCTCCTCTGGCGCAAATTTAGATCCTTTTGCTTGAACAGGTGCTGCAAGCTCCGATGATCAGTATAAATCTCACAAGGAACTTCATACAAATAATGACGCCAGATCTTCAAGGCGTGAACAATGGCAGCTAACTTAAGGTCGTGGACAGGATAATTTTTCTCGTGAACCTTCAACTGTCTAGACTCATATGCAATCACCCTACTATACTGCATCAAAACCGCTCCAAGGCCAATCCTCGAGGCATTACAATAGATAGTGTAAGACCTCGAACCTGTAGACAATATCAAAATTGGGGTTCAGTCAAAGCTGTCTTGAGCTTTTGAAAGCTCGCCTCACACTCTTCCGTCCACTAGAACGGAGAACCCTTCCAGGTCAGTCTGGTCATATGGGCTACAATCGATAAAAACTCCTCCATAAAACGACGGTAGTAACCCGCCAAGCCAAAAAAACTACGGATCTTTATAGCTGAGGATGGTCTGGACCAACTCTGCACTGCCTCTACTTTCTTCGGATCCACCTGAATACCCTCACTCGATACCACGTGGCCTAAGAATGCCACAGAATCCAACCAAAACTCACATTTTAAGAACTTAGCATATAAATTCTTTTCCCTCAGAGTTTGGAGTACAATCCTCAGGTGCTGCTCGTGATCTTCCCGACTCTGGGAATACACCAGAATATCATCAATAAAAACAATGACAAATAAGTCAAGATATGGTCGAAACACACTGTGCATCAAATTCATAAAGGCTATTGGGGCATTGATCAGTCCAAATGACATAACAAGGAACTCGTAATGACCATACCGAGTCCTGAAAGTAGTCTTCGGGATATCTGGCTCACGAATCTTCAACTGATGGTAACCTAAGTGCAGGTTAATCTTAGAAAACACCCGTGCGCCCTGAAGCTGGTCAAACAGATCATCAATACGAGGCAAAGGATAACGGTTCTTCACTATAACTTTGTTCAACTAGCAATAATCGATGCACATACACATAGAACCATCCTTCTTCTTCACAAACAAGACAGGAGTACCCCACGGTGATACACTAGGCAGAATAAAACCCTTATCAAGCAATTCCTGTAACTGATCCTTCAACTTCTTCAACTCAAGAGGAGCCATACAATACGGAGAAATAGAAATGGGCTGAGTGTCCGGCAACAGATCAATGCCAAAATCAATATCTCTATCAGGCGACATGCCCGGAAGATTAGCTGGAAACACATAAGGAAAATCCCGTACTACTGGGACTGAATCAACTAAAGGGGTATCAATACTGACATCTCTCACATAAGCTAGATACGCATCACACCCCTTCTCAACCATTCATTGAGCCTTAAGGAAAAAATAACTCTACTAGGAGTGTGATCTAAAGTACCCCTCCACTTAACACGCGGTACACCTGGCATAGCTAGCTTCACGGTTTTGGTGTGACAATCAAGAATAGCATTATGGGGCGACAACTAGTCCATGCCCAAGATAATATCAAATTTTACCATGCTGAGCAACAATAAATCGGCTATAGTTTCAAAACCACTCTGAGCAACCAAACATCATCGATAAATGCGGTCCACAACAAGAGAATCTCCCACAAGAGTAGAAACATAAACAGGGGAACTCAAAGAATCCCGAGGTACACCTAAATGCAGAGCAAAATAAGAAGACACATAAGAGTAAGTGGAGCCTGGATCGAATAGAACCGATGCATCTCTATGACAAACCAGTATAATACCTATGATGACAGAAGCGGAGGCAACAACCTTGGTACGGGCAAGAAGGGCATAGTATCGGGCCTGGCCTCCCCCTCTAGGGTGACCTCTACCTCCCCGACCTCCACCTCTAGCTTGCTGAGCAGGTGGGATAGCAACTGGAGCTGTAACCATAGCCTGAGAACTCTGTGGGGCACGCTGTGATTGAGAAGTCTATGGAGGCGCACTCCTCCCAAGTCTAGGGCAATCCCTTACCACATGGCGTGTGTCACCACACTCAAAACAAGCTCTGGGAGGACGTGGCAGTTGTGACTGGCTCGGGCCAGATTTGCTGGACTGACCTCTAAAAGCATCCCACACAGGAGGCGCACTAGATACCAGAGGTGCATAATAAGGCTCCTAAGGCCTATGAGGAGCTGGAATACCACTGGCTGCTGGAAGAGCTGAATGAACAAGGCGACTCATATAACCCCTAACATGACGACCTGCGGCTGGGGTACAGGCACCAGAATAATGGCCTGACTCTCGAGACCTCTTGGCCTCCCTCTCCTCTCTCTCCCTAGCATGCATACCCTCAATCCTCCTAGCAATGCTCACCACCTGCTGATGAGAAATATCCATCTCTAACTCACGAGCCATGCTAGACTTGATGCTAGGAATAAGCCCCTCAATAAACCGGTGAACCCTCTCGCGAACAGTAGAAACCAAGGTTGGTGCATGTCTAGCCAAACTAGTGTAATGGACATCATACTTTGAGACAGTCATAGCACCCTGGCGCAAATGCTCAAACTCTGCGCGCCATGCGTAACCTGAGGCTCTGAGGAACATACTCTCTTAGGAACATATCTAAAAATTGAGTCCAAGTCAGTGAAGCAGCCTCATCCGGACTATCTAACTCATTGGTGCGCCACCACTCATAGGCGACTCCTCAAAGCTGGAAAGTAGTAAAGGAAACCCCGCTCGATCCTAATGTACCCATTGTATAGAGAATACGCTAACACTCATCCAGAAATCCCAGGGCATCATCCGATGCTAGACCACTAAATACAGGAGGCTTGTAATTCTTGAACCTCTCAAGCCTCAGTTGCTTATCCTCGGAAACTGCTGCCCTGTCCTCAAGCTGATCTCAGACTGCAGGTTGTACAAGAATAATCTCAGGACCTGCTTAACATGCACTCACTTCTCAAGAGTATGGGTGGTGGGAGTCTGTGCTCCTCCCCCGACCTGGGATGTAGCTGCAGTAAGGGGAAACAACCCTGCTTGAGCCAAAGTGGTGTACATGCGCATGAGCTGTGCCAGAGTCTCCTGAAGTGCTCGAGTAGTAGTAGCAGTAGGCGTATCTGGTGCCTGGACTCCGACTGGAATTGCTGGTGGTACCTCGGTGGTAGCTCACGCAGGTGCTCTGGCTGCACCACGTGCGCGTCCTCGGCCTCTACCCCAGCCCCGGCCTTTGACGGCTGCAATAGGGGGCACAAGAGCCTGATCATCTCGGATAGCACGTGTCCTCACCGTCTGTGAGAGAATAAAAGACAGAATTTTAGAATTGTGACATCAAATCTCGCACGACAAGGAAATCAAATGAATTGGAATTTTCCTAACAGTTTCATAGCCTCTCGCGGATAAGTACAGACGTCTCCGTACCGATCCACGAGACTCTAATAAACTGGCTTGTGATTCATGACTCCTATGAACCTAGAGCTCTGATACCGACTTGTCACGACGCTGGCTCGCCCTCTGTGAACCATCGTGATGGCACCTAGTCTTTACGACTAGGTTAGCCTAACAATGCTGAAAATAAACAAAATTTGTGCAAGAAATAATTAAAAACCAAAATAGTGGAATAAAACCGTGTTTAAAAGTGCCACTCGGCATACACAATATCGACTCTCGAAAACTAAATACATTTTTCCAAAACCCGGAATCTCATGATCACAAGTTTTTGAATGTCTACCAATATCTAACTCTAGAATATCTAACAAAGGAAAGAAAAAAAATATAGAAGGGCTAATACTAAAAAGGGAGAGTAGAAAGGGACTCTTCGGTATGCGGACGCGACAGATATACCTCGGAGTCTCTACAAGCGCCTCGTCTCAAGCGTTATAAGTCTGAGTGGAGGTACCTGGATCTGCACATGAAAAATATGCACAAAAAGGGCATGCGTACACCACAACGATACTTAGTAAATGCCAAGCCCAACCTCGGTCGGGTAGTGACAAGGAAGGTCAGGACCCTACTAAGATTAAATGAAATATAAGGTGCGACAGTATAAACAACAGTATAGTTGAAAGATAACAATAAAAATTAATACATGATAATAAGGATAACTACAACTAAAACAGAGGCAAAAACAATCACCAAGAATACCACTCTTCACAAAGATAATAACCGAGGATCTCTTAGTACCCTCAATATACGTCAGGGATCTCTTGGTATCCCGAGGATCTCTTGGTTTCCTCAATACACGTGCTGGGGATCTCTCGGTATCCCGCACCTCAGCTCAAACCATAAAATACGTATAGGGGATCTCCGGGATGCCATCTCGTAGTCCCAAAGTAAAACACACAACAATAACTCAAAGAACACTCAATTTCATACCAAAGTAAAACAGGTATTTCTAACCTAACATGCTTTACACAATACAAATAAGGCAGTTCAAGCAATAAGGCAATTAAGTCAATTAACACATGTTTCTCCAAGCTAACAACAGGCTTAAATTTCAAGTAGAATAAGTAGGAAAGGAAAACACAATTAAAGCTACTTTAGTGAAAACAAGATTTTCAACAATTAGCACAAGTACGCATTCGTCACCTCATGTACAAGGCATTTCAATTACCACAAATACCAAATCCTAAGGGGAATGTCCCCCCCACAAGGTTAGTCAAGCCACTTACCTCGAACCAGCTCAAAATCAACCTGAAAGCACGCTTTTGCCACGAGTACTCGACTCCAAATGGCCAAAATCTATTCAATTCAATTGCATAATATAAACAACACTTCAAATAACTGATTCTACAAATAAATTCTAAGCTAATACGTGAAATTAGGCAAAATAACCAAAATGCCCCTCGGGCCCACGTCTCGGAATCGGGTAAAATTTATATTTTCAGAATCCTCATACTCTCATGAGTTCATGCATACCAAAATTATCCAAATCCAAGGTCAAATTCCCAACTCTCTTCCAACTTTTTCCCAATTTTCAGCTCCAATCCGAAATTAAATGATAAAACCAATAATAGATTAGTGGAATACAACTAGAGAGGGATACAGAATTGTTATCCAATGATCTTCTATTCAAAAACCCCACAGAATCGCCCTACTCCGAGCTCCAATTCAATTTTTTCCAAGTTTTGAACTAAACCCTCTAAATTTCATATTTTTACCCAGCGACTGCCGCATCTGCGGTCAAGGGAGCGCACCTGCGAAAGAAGGCATCGTAGGTGCGAAAATCACTTAACGGGCTGGGTTCGCTTCTGCGGTTGCTTGGCCGCATCTACGGCACCGCATTTGCGAAAACCCAGCCGCACCTGCGGTCCTAGAGCTTTGGCCCAAACTCACTTTTGCGGCCACCTAGCCGCTTCTGCGGTCCCACACACGCAAGTGCGATTATGACAGGTTCAACAAATTCAAATTCTTCTTAAGTCCAATTTAATTTCCGTTAAGCACCCAAAACTCATCCGAGGCCCCCGAGACCTCAACCAAACATGCCACTAATCCTAAAACATCATTCAAACTTGTTCCAACCTTCAGAACGCTTAAAACAACATCAAAATATCAATTTAGCATCGGATTCAAGCCTAAGAACTTCAAAAACTCTCAAAATACGCTTTCGATCAATAGCCTATCAAACCTCGTCCGAATGACCTGAAATTTTGCACACACGTCACATTTAACCCTACGGAGCTACTCCAACTTCCGGAATTCCATTCCGACCCTCGGATCAAAATCTACTATCAAACCGGAAACTTCAAAAATTTGACTTTCGGCATTTCAAGCCTAAATTAGCTACGGACCTCCAAAACACAATCCGAACACGCTCCTAAACCCGAAATCACCCAACAGAGCTAACGGAACCATCGAAATTCCATTCCGAGGCCGTTTTCACACTGTTCCGACTACGGTCAAATTTCCAAAACTTAAGCTCTCATTTAGGGACTAAGTATCTTAAAACTCTCCAAAACTCCAAATAATTCCTCATGGCAACTCACAATAGCAGAAGCAAAACACGGGGAAATCAGTTAATAGGAGATTAGGGCGTTAATTTTTAAGACGACCGGCCGGGTCGTCACAATGCAGAAGAAGGAGGAGAAACTCAGAAAATCATATGAAAATTCTGAGCAGAATAGATTTGTATTTATAGCCAAAGTTGGGCTGAAATCTAAAGAGGTGCAACTCTTCAGAATGACTGTTTATGCAAAATGGCCACAACATAAATGCCATAATGTAAATGACTGTTTACTCAACAATAAAGAGGAAAAATTGAAGAGGGTAGTTTAATTTTCAGTTACACAACTGAAAAATGGATTGGAGGATATAATATTAATATTTATTTTAATATTAATATTTTGCTATTAAAATAAATATTTAATAACATTTCTGTTAATATTTTACTATTAACAAATAAATTTGGTCCAAAAAATTAATCAGTCAATCGATTGACCAAATCCGAAGCCGAAGCCGAGCGACGACGACGACGTGAAACTTGCCTTCTTCTCAACTCTTTAAGAACTAGAAGAAGAGCAATTGCTTATATACCCATAAAAACCTATTCCTCTTCCAATATGGGACAATGTCCCTTTGCCAAGGGGGAAACTTAAAATTTCACTCAAAAATTTCATTTCCCTCCATTTCCCATTCACTCTCTTTTAAGTATTTAATATACTTAAATACATAAAACCTCAACTTTCACAAATAAAATCATTATAATATAGTGAAAAAAACCAAAAAATGCTAAATCTAGACGGGAAAAAGGTTGAAACGTACGTAAGCAACTAAAGGAAAAAAGGGAAAGGTAAAAAAGGTGATAAAGTTTAAAGAGAACTATAAAAATAACAGTAAGTAAAATTTAGAACTTAAATATTTATGTTATAACCAATAATATGGGTATTATGTAACTTCTTATATATTTTGATACGGTATCGATATTTTGCTATTTTAAATACCGAATGTGGCATGTAACTTTTGAATACCGAATACCTAATACTCCTACCATTTTTTTTTTTTAAATTTAAACTAAATACCATATTAAATATCACAATATGGAATACCAAATATCTGAATTTTCGCTTTCGACTTTCCCTAAACGTGGGCAGTTTCAAAATTGGATTAACCGGCAGAATAGCCTAGAACTATCAAATGACGGCTCTACGATTGGTGATGTTATCAATGCTCCCAAATAGTCAAATTAATTGTGGAATGTTCCTGAAACGTGCCGAGGGAACGGATTCTCATGTCGTTTTCACCAAAAACCCCTTTCTCATTTTCCCTCCCAAAAACAATGCTTCGTTCTTCTCATTTCAATTTCAATATCATATCTATAATCCATTCGTGATTACATTAACAAAAAGTAGTCCATATCTTCAGAGAATTTTGTCCTAGAAAAGAAAGATAGGGTTTCGAGTGGAGAAATGTCACCAATAGTGGCTCCCTCTGCGGCGGCCAAACAAGCGGAACAACTGAAGCAAGATGGCAATAATTACTTCCAGAAAAATCGATTTGCCGCTGCCATCGATGCCTACACCGAGGTGAGAGAGCTCTATTTTTTTTTTTTTTTGGCTTTTGAATCTTATTTTCATCCATTTATTTTCTAAATTTCTGAATGGATTTTATAGGCTATTACATTGTGCCCTAATGTTCCCATATATTGGACCAATCGTGCTTTGTGCCATCGGAAACGCAAGTACGTGCTCACAACATTATATTCTTTTGGATTTTTTGTGATTTCTTATGAATGTTCATTTGTCGTCGTCATTTTTGGTTTATAGTGAGTGGACCAGAGTAGAGGAAGATTGTAGGGAGGCTATTCAGCTCGATCACACTTCTGTTAAGGTCTAACTGCTTGTACTATTTATGAATTCACATTGGTGTTTTCATGATTTCATCTAATCTCTCCATCAACATTCATATTTCCTTTTCCCATTTTTTCTAATCTGTGATGATTACAATAACTAGCTTGAATCATGCTGCAAATTTTCTGAAATAGGAAAGGAAAGGGAAATGAGTTTTTTGCAGGACGTCTCAGCCGGAGCATAAGCTGCTTGTAATGAGCATTTCTTGCCATTTGTCAAAAAAATACTGGGAAAATATTCGCTGGAACTATTATTATTATTATTATTAATTATTAATTATTATTATTTCTGAGAATTGTTTTTTTTTTCCCAACTCTGAGAATTGTTCATTTTGTAATTTAAGTGTACAAATTGAGGCATCTGTAAGTTCAAAATTTTAGAAATTAAATTTAGCTTGTTAGAGTTTAGAACCCTAAATGGAATCATTTTTACATTGTTTCAAATCTCTTGTTAATTCTCTGAAACTTTCAGCCTTTCTAAACTTGTGGAGCTAGAAATTCTGAGCTCTCTAAAGATAATAATGATTTGACAGGCGCACTACATGCTAGGTCTTGCATTGCTACAGAAAGAACAATATGCTGAAGGAGTAAGAGAATTAGCAAAGGTAAGGACACTTGTCTCTCTGAACATTTATTTTGCATATTTGTCCATGGACCCCAACTTTTTTGGAACTGAGGCGTATAATAGTAGTTGTTCTATGTTTTCCTCTGGACTAGTCATGTGTTACATAGCAATCATGCATTACCTGTTATATGTTCGATGTATTTCTTAGTTTAAGCAGCAGGTTTTAACTGTTTATAAAATCAAGTGACTTGACATTCATTTTTCAAGGCAGGCTTTTCTTGTGCTTCTCTTCCTCCTGGCATTATTACTTCTCTTTCTTTTCTTTTTTTCTTTTTTTACAAAATCAACCTTCATGCATTTAATTTGTATTCAGATTTATAGTAAACTTCTATATTATTGCTCATTTCTTGTGTGTTAGACTTTTTACATAATGAAAGTTAGTAGGCTTATTTGGTGGAAGACTAGCTTTCTGAACTGTATATGGTTTCTAATAATGTTTCAGACTTTTTCTGAAACTGAGTTGTGCGTGTCATCTTTGTGCAAGGCTAATCCAATCCTCTTTTTCTTTTTCAAATTTTATTGGATGTCCCTGAAGGAATGACTCTTTCTCACTTATTTTACTCAATTTCATGAATGGCAGGCTTACCTTTATGCTTTGACCTAAGTAATTGCTCCAGTCAGTACATTTTATGTAGCACCATCTCTTTCGTAGTACTTTCCAAAAAAAAAAATGACACCTTTCTGTATTTGAAAAGAAAGTAATTTTAAACTTCCATTTTACCCTTATGCTTTTATAGCAACAAAATCTCATTGCATGTTTAAGATCGCAAGCTCCAAAAGTCTTGTTTTCTTTCTTAAACCCTGTGTCTAATCAAACTACATTGCATAACTTGAAACGGAGTCGTATATAGAATTTAGGATTATAGTGCTTTGCATAGATCCTTTCACCTTTCACCTAAAGTATAGCGCCACACTAATAATTCTGTTAGAAACTAAACTTAGCATCTTTCTTGTTACTACTGGTTGATCATCGGTGGTAATATATTCAGGAGTGCCTCTCTAAGCTTTCTTAGAATAGCTACTCCCTCTGTTTCAACTTGTTTGAACGTTTTTGGAGTGCAAGGGTCAAATTAACTAATTTTCGGTCTAAATTCGGGCATAGATTCTTTTAGTTTTTTGAAATAAAATTTAGATATTCAGGAACTACATAAAAAGTACTATAAGTTACAATAGATAAAAATTTAAAATATTTAAATATTACTTGCAAAAACATGGTCAAAGATAACCTTGTTTGACTCCCCAAATAGTAAAAGGTTCATTCTATTTGAAACGGAGGTAGTATTAGACAAAGAACAAGGAATAGATGGACAAATCTTGTGCAAGGATTATACTAATTTATGTGTTTGTAGATTTGATTTTCTCTTTCTGGAAGGTGGATTGTATTTGCTCGGTTATACATTTCAAATGGCATAATATGAATCTGTTGCAGGAATGCAATTTAAGAAACCTGAGATGTGCAACTGGGAAAAGTTGAAAATACCAAATTAAGTAATTGACTAAGTTGGCTTTCAGAGGAGAGGTTGTTGCAGCTTGAATAAAGTCAGTATTAAAGAGTAGGTTGTGAGCACGTAGATGATGAAAGCTGAAACTAATGATGTACTTTAATTGATCCCACTACGGAACTGAAAATTCCCATGAGAGAGATCCACAAATTTTTTATGTGAAGCTAAATAGCTGATAGTTAAATTGAAAGAGTATCTAATTCCAGGAGAATAATAGCCAAGTGAACTAACTATGATATTTAAGTGGAGAAAGGTAGAGTGGTGGGCCCATCATCCCGAGTTTAGAAGGCTGTGGTTGGCCTCGGTTCCAGATGGATTTCTCGGTCATAAGAAAAAAAATTAATAACAAAATATCGGGAAACTTCATTTATTTAGTCCAATAAATATAAATTAGACCAAGAAACTAAAGTTGTTAGTTGGTTGAAGAAGAACTTGAGAAACAAGTTAAAGAACTATACTCGTGTCATCCAAATGACTACAAGTATGCTCTGGCTTGAGTAGGACAAAAACATCTCTATTTCTAGAAAACAAGTAAAGAGTCTGGCATATCTCATTTTAATGTATTCGTCAAATAATAGCCAACTTGTAGCGACATTTATGTTGCTCGTTTTTGTTCCCAATAATTACTAGAGAAAGTAGAAATTGTTCATCAATTTGTGCACTATTTCATGGACAAAAATTAGCTATAGACATCTTCTTGTTATTCGTATATTTACTAGTTTGGATGAGTAATTTATTTCTTCAGTAGATATTACTCAACTGTTTGTTTCTATCTTTTTGTTTATTCTATTATTATGGTGTGCGATTTGAGTAAAAATTTACTATTGTCATAAACACAAAAGTCGAGATGGTTAATGAAGTGTAGTATGCATTTGTGAAACGTATAAAAAGACCTCCTGTTTCATAAAATATAGCATAGCATTTATTATGTATAATTTAGGGTAGTGTAAAAGAGATTGGTATAGGAATGTACCAACAATTGAAAATGTGGTGACCATTGAAGAGTATAAGAGCGCTAAGAGATAAGCTACGAAAGCGATCAATGAAGTCCAAAGTAAAGCTTTAGTTGACTTGTATCAAAAGTTAAGAGACGCACGGATAAGAGAAAGAAATGTATAAGTTAGCACAACTAAGAGAGAACATGGGTAAAAGGGTTTAAGATAGGTGCAAGGTATTAGAAGCAATTTCCAAATGCCAACTAGTATTGACAAGAGATACATCAGAGAAAGATGGAAATGTTATTTTGATTAACACAAATTCTGAGGATAACTTATGGATCCTTATACATCCATGCAAGAGAAAAAGCTATGCTAACCTCGTAGAAATTGGTCATGATGAACTATACAACACTATATTCAGTATAATCCTATATAGTGTGGTCTGGGGAGGGTAGTGTATACGCAGACCTTACCCCTACCTCGTGGAGATATAAAGGTTGTTTTCAATAGACACTCGGGTCAGGAAAGCATAAACACCATATTAATGAAATAAGAAATAAGAAGGGGCAACACCGAGAAGCCATAGAAAAGCACCATAAAAAATAACAAGATGTTAAGATGATCAAAATGCAAGAAATGACAGGTAGTCATCGAAACCTAATACCAACAGAATGCGAGAGCACGTACTAATACTATCGGCATGAACAATCTAAACTATCTAACCTACTACCCTAATCTTCGACCTCCCCACCTTCCTATCAAGGGTCATGTCCTCGGTCAGCTGTAGCTGCGCCATATCTTGCCTAATCACCTTTCTTAATTTTTCTCTGACCTACCTCTACCTCTCTTTAGGCCCTTCAATGTCAACTCATCACATCTCTTTACTGGGGTGTATGTGCTTCTTCTTCTCACATGTTCAAACCATCTAAGCCTCGCTTCCCGCATCTTGTCATCAATAGGGACCAGACTCACCTTCTCCCTAATAATTCCATTCCTAATTCTATTTAACTTGGTGTGCCCGCACATCCATCTCAACATTCTCATCTCTGGTACCTTCATCTTCTGGATATGGGAGCTCTTGACTGGCCAACACTCAGCCCTATACAACATAGTCGTTCCGACCACCGCTCTATAAAACATACCTTTAAGTTTTGACGGCACCTTGTCACACAGAACTCCGAAAGCAAGTCTCCGTTTGTTCCATCCCGCCCCAATACGATGTGTGACATCTTCGTCAACCTCCCCACCCCCCTATATAATAGACCTAACGTACTTAAAGCTACCTCTCCTAGGGATGACTTGTGAATCCAGCCTCACCTTCTCTTCCACTCCCTGAGTTGCACTACTTAACTTACATTTCAAGTATTCTGTCTTGGTCCTGCTTAACTTGAAACCTTTAGACTCCAGAGTCTGCCTCCACACTTTTAACCTCGCGTTAACACTGCCTCGCGTCTCGTCAATCAATACAATGTCGTCTGTAAATAACATGCATCACGACATCTCCCCTTGGATGTGGGGTGTCAGTACGTCCAGGGCAAACCAAAAAAGGGCTGAGTGTCGCCCCCTGGTGAAACCCCATCATGATCGGAAAATGGTCCGAGACCTCTCCCATCGTCCTCACCCGAGTCTTTGTTACATCATACGTGTCTTTAATTGCCCTAACGTAGGCCACCAGTACACCTCTACCTCCAAACACCTCCATAGAATTTCCCCCGGGAATTTATCGTAAGCCTTTTCTAAGTTGATGAACATTATATGCAGGCCCCTCTTCCCCTCCCTATATTGTTTTATCAATCTCCTAACAAGGTGAATGCCTTTTGTACCCGAACGCCTTGGCGTAAATTCGAACTGGTTCTCGGAAATCGAAACACTCCTTCTCACCCTTTCCCAAACCTTCATAGTATGACTAAGCAACTTAATACCCGATAGTTGTTGTAATTTTGGATATCACGCTTGTTCTTGTACAAATGAACCATCGTGCTCCACCTTAACTCTTTGGGCATTCTTTTTGTCCTAAAAATAATATTAAATAACCTAGTGATTCACTCGAAGCTTGCCTTGCCCAGAATGGAAAAAACTCCACTGGGATTTCATCTGGCCTGGTTGCATTGGCCCTGCTCATATTATGCATAGCTCCCACGACCCCCTCAACTCTCATCTGCCTACAATACCCAAAGTCATAGCGACTCTCGGAGGATTCCAAATCACCCTGAACAATGTTTCTATCCCCCTCCTCGTTTAAGAAACTATAAAAGTAAGTCTGCCATCTCCGACGGATATACGCCTTATCCAACAAAACCCTACCTTCTTTGTCCTTGATGCATTTTACTTGGTCCGAGTCACAGGTATTTCTTTCTCACCTTGGCTAGACTAAACAACCTCTTATCCCCGCTGTTACCTTCAAGTTCTTCATACAAATGACCAAATGCTCCAGTCTTAGCCATCGTAACGGCTAACTTCGCCTCCTTCTTAGCCAACTTATATCACCTCCCTATTCGACCTCTTGTCCTCCTCGTCAATGCTTTCCACTAGCTTCAGATATGCCTCTTTCTTGGTTTTTACCTTTTCTTGGACCTCTCCATTCCACCACAGAGTAGCCCTTCAAGACCCCTAATACCTCACTTACAACTTCTCTGATGCAGTGCGCAGTCGTATTTCACATAACGCTCGCGTCCCCACTACTCCTCCAAGCTCCCTAGTCAGTAGCTTAACCTCCAACTGCTGCGCTTTGTCTTCAGTCAAGGCTCCCCACTTGATCCTAGGTTGGCCATATATCATCCTCTTCCTCCTCTTCCTTGTGATCTCAAGGTCCATGACCAGAAGCCTATGAAAAGTCGTGAGGTTCTCACTCGGGATAACCTTGCTATCCTTGAACTAAAGGATGCCATAAAATAAGAATTTGGAAAGCTTGTGGTCCAGATGATAGCACTATAGTTGTTTGGAAGTGCCTTACAAAGGTTGAAGCAGTTTGCTTATCGAAGCTATTCACATTACATTAAGGACTAAGAAGTGAAAGATGCCAAATAGTGTTGTCAAAGGCAAAAAGCGTTAAAAAGTAGTCCAAGTCTACTGGGGCTTTAAGCGCAAAAAGCAATTAAAGTGTGGCTTTTAGCTAAAGAAGGCACAACGAGGAAAAACAAATATATATATATATATATATATATATATATATATATATGTATGTAATGCATGAAAAAAGTGATAATTTCATTCATAATGATTTCTTCAACAATTAATATATCTTTTTGCCAATTATACTTGTTGTTTTGTACCGCTTTATTCAAGATAGAACTTATAGGCAGTGAGGCACCTTAATGCCTTGCCTACACTGAAGCGCAACCTAAGTGACCCTGAGCTTTTCTTAGTTTCAGGGCTTAAGCTCACCTTAAATGAGCCTTTGACAATACTGATGCCAAATGCGTGGAGAATTGTGTACATTGTTAGGACATACAAGAAAAAAAGAGGTACTATCGTGGTACTAAACTTACAAGTTATATATAGTGGAACTTTATGAAATAGTGATAGCACAAATTTATCTTTTACTTGTCAAAAAAGTGACAACACAAATTCAAGTATTAATAGGGAACAGAAAATTAGTTTGAACTTGTGCCTTGTTCATATAGAACATATGTTTATGTATGTGAAGACAATTGGTTTAATTTTATAGGAATAGAAAAAAAAGGATCTACATAATACTCATTGGCCTAGATAGTTGCTTGAGAAGAAATTAATTTATATCAATTATATAAATGCTTAAAGCATATGTACGAAGATCAAGTGGGAGGACAGTAGAAGGATATACATAGGAATTTCTATAACTGCGGGTTTAAATCAAAATTTGTCTTGGGCTCATACTTCCCTACTCTAGTAATGGTGCATCCTATTTGCAAGATGATGCTATATTGATTAACGAAACCAGAGCAAGAGTCAACCAAAAGTTGGACATGTGAGGAAGCACTCTAGAGAATAGAAGCTTGGGATAAAGTGGAAGTAAGATGGAATGTACTCTGCATTTAGCTGTCACAGGTAAGATGAAGTTGAAGTAAAGCATGCACAATTATGGTATTTAGATGCAGCAATTGATATTTTTAGGCTCAATTTTACTAGAAAAATGTATGATTTATGAAGATGTAACACATAAAATAAAAAATG